>NC_140177.1:104502266-104723645 GCF_963971535.1 Notolepis coatsorum
TCGTATACACATTTTCCCCAACACTACCTCAGTTGTGAAAAAAAATATCCAAACTTCAAATAACCACACTTTCGACCGTTTTCGGCTTGCCCCGACTGCTTTGTTGTTGAATCAAGTAAAATCCTAGGTAAGCATATATTGTGCGCGTGAACGTTGACATGAAAATAAAAAAGTAAAAAAAAATAATAATAATAATAATAATAAAAAAATAATATATATATTATCATGTACTCTTTCGCGGGCCGGTCAGAATCATCCCGCGGGCCGGACAATGCCCAGGTCTGTTCTAGTATATAGACTCTTTTTCATTGTCTTGTCTAAGGTTTTGGATGTATGCATTCTTTTTTTGGCTGTGAAGCACCTCATAGACCAGCAATGTCACTCATTCACTCACTCACTCACTCACTCACTCACTCACTCACTCACTCACTCACTCACTCACTCACTCACTCACTCACTCACTCACTCACTCACTCACTCACTCACTCACTCACTCACTCACTCACTCACTCACTCACTCACTCACTCACTCACTCACTCACTCACTCACTCAGTTAACCACTCTGTTGCCCCTAGTGGCAGGCATGGCATTTTGTGTAAAACAGTATAGGGGAGAGTGGGGTGAGCAGTTCCACTTTTTACTTAAAGTGCCTTTAAAGCAAGGGGATTACAGTAATGCCCCCAACTAAAATATGTACATATCGTTTAGGATGTTGTGCATCCCTGGTGACAATCACTTTGGATCTTAAATAAACTGTTTCAGAAATATAGCTTTAGAAAAAAAAGTGGTTTTGTGGCACAACTTGCCCCCGGTGCGGGGTAAGTTGTGACATTAGAGAGAATACACTGGGGTAAATTGTGCCATTGATAATTTTACGTAAAACAGATCATTTTAATCTCAAAAGCGGTAAAAGCATCCTGCAGATCTTCATCTCCTTTCCAACCTGACGTATAGACTTCCCCTGTTGCACCTCTTTCACTGCTCTTTCCAACTTCTCAAGAGGAGTTGAAACCCTGTCTGTCTTCCGTTTGTATATCTGCGTGGCATGATGGATTTTGGTCTAAAATTAAGAATATCACATAGTTTTAGTGATCAAATGCAAGAATGCAATGTACAATAACAATAAAATACAATAAAGTAATATATATATAGTTAATAAAATAAGTTGGGGCAACTTAACAAAGAGAATATCTGGCACAACTTAACCCAGGCCCTTTGGCACAAATCACCCCAAGCCTACCATTTTGAAAAAAATGCATCCCCCAGCTGTTTTGAGCTAGCATCATGCTAACTGTATAGACTCATGGTGTAGCTTACTAAAGCACTAAAACATGTGTGAACTGTTTTCAAAGTTGATCATACAAATTTTACTTTGGAGGGCAAAAAACTTTTTTTTTAACTTAAATGTGCTTACCTCTCAAGCCAGGTGTCTCCCTTCTCTGCAGGTTGAGTGAAATGGATGCCTCTTCAAAAATATGTTGTCACATGACCAACTTCTTCTATGGTTTTCTAGATAACAGGGGTGGAACTACATGCCCCTTGGCACTACTCACCCCACTCTCCCCTAGGCCATTTTGACTCGTCAACGTCGTCTTGTAGGCAAAACTTTGCTTTGGAAACCAAACTGTGTCGACTGAGAAGAGACTCCAGAGACCTTCTGGTGGAGAGCACGTCATCTGATGTAAACAAAGTGCAGTACCAAGCAGAGCTTTTTGGCCTAGACTAGAGGTCACTGCGTGGCAGATTCCACCTTTAAGCATACGTCCAGTCACTCACAGGGTGTTGACGTTTACTCTCAGATCCTAATCCATAGCAGATTACTGATTGTCTGCTTAAAATGGTAATCATTAATACACCAGATTACTCAAACTCAGGCATGTAATGACTCAAATGAGTTACTTTTGATTTACATTGCTCTCCAGATCTACTGAACATGAAGTTAAATGGACACCTCAATCCAGTTTACAGACTATCATTTAAATGTTTCTACAGCCCAAATCTTTATAAATATTAAAGCTGAACTATGTAAGACTGACACTGTGTGTCTGTGAGAGGTACCTGCACCTTGTTAAAACATGGTAGATAAGAGAAAACAGCAACAAAAAAGCAAGGTAACTTTGGGCAATGGACATTTGTGTTGTTGCCTTATGGATTTCACCACACTGGTGGTGTCTGAGCAGAAGAGCTTCTATGGGGGATTTCACAGTTTCAACACTGTTTCAGTGTTGGAAGGGTTTTCTCTGATTCAGCCCAAAACAGCCTGGCTACAGAAGCTATTTATTCTTTCATGAAAACCATACATAGTGTATGTTTAAATGATAAATGTGTCTATAATTTTTCAATTACAACACTTTTCCCCTTTCAAACATGTCTAAGTGATCCAACAAGTAGACCTAATCATGCACCTTTTTTAAAACGATCTGTAGCCTGATTTGCATTTACATTGACTCCATATGTTTGTTAATATGTGGGTTATTACTTCAAGTCAAGATGTAAAAGTCAAACAAACAAACAGGTAGAAGCATGCAGTGGTCTAATCCTTTCAAATAGTCCACAGCAGGGGATATGTTACAGACAGCACAATGAGGTTGTGGTGGCTCTGTCAAAAACGAATATTAGGCTAAATAAAATCTATTCTATTCTAAATCTATAAACGTCTACATCCTACCACACTGTCATCGGATAACTGTAACGCTGTTACATAATTGTGTTTGTTTATTACAGCTATAATCCATTACTGCCAACCTGGGAGGAACATTACCTGTTCTGTTGTTGTTGTCAGTTCCCTGATCCAGGGTGTCAAAGGATCTGACCTTTAGTTATTTGCTGAATAAACCATGAAACACTAACGAGCAGCACTGCCGAAAAGTGAGAGACAAAAGCAAAGGCACATTTTGGATGAGGAATCTCTGCCCCTTTGGAACTGTCTGTAAACATGGCCCACACATTGGTTAAACAGTAACAGCAGGAACAAGCACAAATCTATTTCCCTCATTGTCGCTCAAAGTTTTTTTTTTTTGTATTTTATTTTTTTATTCTTTTTTAAAACAAACATATAAACAAACATGACAACACACGATAAGATATACAAGCATTAATTGTCAGGGCACATCCAATGAGATCACATTTTGGTTAGTTGTTTTATATAAGATATACCCATAATACCTGTTATCTAAAAAAAAACCCTACATACATATGCTCAGCTCGAAACCCCCCCTCCCGGACCCCACCTTGAGAAGTACCTCCACTATCCCTCGCACCTAACCAGACACTACCATTATAAGCTAGCTTTTATTCTCTCCACCACTTCTAACCACATTGACATTTTGGATTCATTGAGACCCAGAATTCTTGCTGTAGATATTTCATGGTAAATTACATCGAGATATGTAAGAAACCAAACTTTACGGCACATTTTTTCCGGTTGAAACCAGCGTGATGCGATCAGCTTTTTGGCTACTGTGATACCCGATAAAACCAATCTCTTTAGCTGTGGATTCACTGCAAACTCAAAAACATCATTCAACAGCAATACCGAGGGGTGTACAGGTATATTCCAAGATACGAGTTTTGATATTTGTTGGGTCACATCTTCCCAGAATGCCTTAACTGGTGAGCAGTCCCAATACATGTGCATAAATGTCCCTTCGTCCCCATTTGTACATTGGGTGCATTTGGAATCTTGTTTGAGCCCCATTCGGCACAGTCTTATAGGAGTCAAGTATGTCCTGTGAATATAGTTAAGATTGATTTGTTGATGATCCGGGTTCCTTGATGTAAGTCGGACATTTGCCCAGGCTCCTTGCCAATCAAAGTCATTTTCCAGGTCTGGTATATCCCTCCTCCAGACAGAGTCAAGTTGGAGGGTTTCATACGAGGACGTTAGTAATTGATGATAAAATTCTGAAACAAAACCTCTCGATGTCTCTCTTGAGTAGAAGAATTTGTGGTATCTGTGGTGTTCAATTGGTCTGTCTAATGGAACACCGTGAGACTTCAAACATAGCTCTAACTGTTTGTGAAAAAGCCATGTGGACTTGGTGAGATAAAATTTTTTGCGTATTTCTTTATCACTACAAAAACCCTGTTTGTTAAAAATATCCCCTAATGAGTGTATGCCTTGCTTTTCCCATATAGGGAATCTTATAGGTCGTTTTCCAATTAAGAGAGCATTGTTATTGAATAAGGGAGTATGGTTGTGCCATTCTTGTGGGTTAGGATTTTTTTTTTGTGATTCACGCCATATCCGGATCGCATGAGTAATTATGGGGCCAAATTTTCGTTCACAGTGCTTGATTGGTAGTTTAGTGTATGCTATGTCCTTCAGTCTATGTGGGGCTACTATGTTTTCTTCTATTTTCCTCCAAGATGCTAATGCTTGGGAGTCAAACCATGTTGTCAATGGACTTAATGAGTACGCCTTAAAATATAGGAAAAAATCTGGAAATGCCATGCCACCATCTGCTTTATTTCTCTGTGCGGTGGATCTTTTTATACGTGGTGGTTTGTTATTCCAAATAAATTTGTATGTGGAGGAGTGTAATCTTTTCCAGTAACCCTCTGGAGGGGGTAACGGTAGCATTGAACAGAAGAAGTTGATTTTAGGTAGTACATCCATCTTAACTATTGATATCCGTGCTTGTACTGTGTTCTTAAGTTTTGTCCATCTATCAAGGTCGTCTTTGATTTTGTTTTGGATTTTTGTGTAGTTGTGCTTCACCGTTTGTCTTATGGTAGGGAATATTTCCACTCCCAAGCATCTGAAATGTTTTACCATCGGTATCTGTCCTGGGAGGGTTGTATCTTTTTTTGCAGGGGTGTTAAGTGGAAGGAAAGCCGACTTCGGCCAATTTATCTTAAATCCCGATAAATCACCAAAGTCCTCAATCAACTTGAGCAGATGAGGCAATGTGGTGTTGGGGTTTTTCATGAACAATATTACATCGTCCGCATATAAACAAATTTTTTGTTGTGTGCCCTTGATTACGATAGGTTCTATGGATTGGGATTGTCTTATATATTGTGCTAACGGCTCTAATGATAGATTGAACAGACCGGGACTAAGAGGGCAACCTTGTCTGGCTGAGCGCGATACCGGAAAGATATCGGAGATGATTGTGCCTGTTATAATCATGGCCGATGGGTCTTTGTATAATACTTTAATCATATCGATGAATCCTTTTCCTAACCCCATCCTTTCTAGCACTGCCCACAGATACGACCATTCCAGCCTGTCAAAGGCCTTCATAGCATCCAGGGACAGTATCGCCTTAGGTATGGTATCCTCTTTGTCGGCATCAAGTACGTGCAGTATACGTCTTATGTTCTCAGTGATCAGGCGGCCTCCTATGAAGCCAGTTTGGTCCGGGTGAACTAAAGACGTCATATGCTTTTGTAATCTGATGGCTAATACCTTAGAGTACAGTTTGATATCTGTTCCGAGGAGGCTTACAGGTCTATAACTACCGCACTCGTTGGGGTCTTTGTCTTTTTTAAGGAGGACTGTTATGAGTGCAATATTGTCGGTTTTATGGAAGTTCCCCTCTTTGACTGAGTATAAGATCATATTTAGTAATAAGGGGCCAATTATGTCCCAACAAGAAAGGTACATTTCTGATGGGAAACCGTCTCTTCCTGGAGCCTTACCACTTTTCATTGCGGTTATGGCCATCTTGAGTTCCTCTAGTGTGATCGGTATTTCTAACTGTTTAGCGTCATCCTCTGAGAGTTTAGGGAGAATAATTTGATTAAGAAATGTGTCCATTTTGTTTTGATCGAAGGTCATTTCTGATTTATATAAATCGGAGTAGAATACTTTGAATGTATCGTTTATTTTTACCGGATCTGTTACAAGTACTTGTTGTGCTCTAATGGTAGTTATATCTGCAAATGTTGCATTAATTCTTAATCGCATGGCTAATAGGTGGCTGGGTTTGGAACCATGGGAGTACTGCTGTTGTCTTGTGCTGCGTATTTGTATTTCCGATTGTTGTCTGTATATGTCATTGATCTCTATTTTTAGTACGTTAACTTGATTTTCTAGTCGAGTTGAGTTGTTGTATTTCAGAGAATTAAATAACGTTGAGTAAAGCGTTTCCAGCTCATCCAGTTTTGTGTTTTGATTCTTGCGCATTTTGGAGGAAAAGCTATCCGTGAAGTCTTTGATCATTCCCTTTACCGACATCCATATTATTCTGGGGTCTTGCACCGAGTTTACATTCTCCCGTTGGAATACTATAAGAGCTTCTTTGAGTTGTGTAATGAATTCCTTGTTGTTAAGCAGCAACGAGTTAAATCGCCATCTTGGGGCTCGGGAGGATAGTATACCAAATGTACCTTTAAGAAGTAAATAACAGTGATCTGATAGTGCGTTGGGTATCATTTCCACTTCATAATTATCAAATAGTTTCTGTGATGCAAAGACATAATCTATTCTGGATAGTGTCTTATGTCTCGCAGATCGACAAGAGTACTTTCGGGTCGTGGGGTTAAGTAACCGCCATAAGTCCTTTACACCTGTAATCTTTGACCAATCCTTTAATGCCTTCGATGAATTCTTTTGTTTGCTGGAAAAGGCGAGGTAAGATTTGTCTATCCTTGGGTTCCAGATGGCATTAAAATCCGCTCCTATTATAAATGAGTAATCGGGAATGTCTAACATTGCATTGGTTAGTGTAGTGAAGAAATCTTCTTCGTACAAATTTGGGGCGTATACCGCTATCAACGCTATTTTCCTGTTCTTATGTTCAATCTTAGCTATAGTTATCCGACCTTCTACATCAGACCATACTCCCTTTAGTACAATATTCAACTTACGTTTAACGACTATTGCTACACCCCGAGTTCTCGTACCAATAGAGGAGTGACTGATATTATGGTATATGTTGTCCGCTAATTTACCTATGTCTTTCCCTAGAATGTGTGTTTCGCTTAGCAGAGCAATGTCCACATGTTCTTTTTTCATCAGTGTGAGCACGCTTTTGCGTTTAAGTTGGTTATTTATTCCCCCGGTGTTCCATATCATTATATTCAAACTAGCCATAGTCTATACATGTTGCATTGTAATTCGTAAGTCGCTCAAAGTTTAAAGCTACAATCTGGAATTAATTCATTAATAATCTAAACGTTGGGTTTATTCACATACTGATGCTGCCGGGTAAAAACCTTCTATCTCTACAATCCTGCCACTTCCTGTAAAGAAGTGAGTGGTTATCTGAGATAGTTGGCTATTAAATATTATGCCTTGTGTGTAGATATTGCCGACATGGAAGAGATGTAAACAGAGATGTCGGATCTGGGGCAGGATGGGGGAGGGCTCACCATTGTCAGCATTGTCTGATAACCCCAGAGGTATGATCTCGGCTACCAGTAATCTTGAAATTGGATTGGATGTCTACTGTCTTCTGTGTTTTATTGAGTATGCTTAGCAAGGTTACTTTCAGCAAGTGGATTTATATTTGACCAACCATGGAAACAAGGCAATTTAAAGGAACACGGCAACAGAGAGAGACAAGAAGATAGATACCAGTTTCCTCTCTGTGCGTTCAGTAGAAAGCTATCTGGCTGCATGTTAGCCTAGCTTAGCACAATGCATGGAAGCAGATATGGCCGCTTAGCCTAGGCATTGTCCAACTAACACATCTCCCGAAGGCTAACCAGCCATGTCCGCTTTCATTCATTGTCTGGATCTTGATGGTCTGGATCATGATGGTCTGTGTCATGATGGTCTGTGTCATGATGGTCTGGAATCATGATGGTCTGTGTCATGATGGTCTGGATCTTGATGGTCTGGATCTTGATGGCTGGAGCATGATGGTCTTTGTCATGATATTCTGGATCATGATGGTCTGGATCATGATGGTCTGGATCAGTCAGGTTTTTCCTCTACTCCTCAAAAGATGATTATTTTGGGGAAACGTTTTCATCCAATAGCAATCATACTCAATATTATAATTATATTCTATTGTCCAGTTAGAAATTATTTTGAAAGTTACATTGCAGTGTGATTATGGGGCATGAGAACACATTGTTGTCCGGGGCCAGGATAAAATAAGCAGACTAAAAAAGGGTACTTCTTAGTAATGCATAGGGATACAGCCTATGGGGAAGGGATCATGGGCATTTATAAGTGTATAAGTATATAATCTGGTCCAACCATAGTCTGGTCCACTTATAAAATACAAAGAATTCTGTGTCCCTCTGGCGTGAATATTTAGTTGAATCGCATATTAAATGTTAACATTAAGACAGCAAATAGATGGCAGCAATGTTTACAGTAAACTATTATTTAGATGTCTCTATTTGAAAAGGGCTCTCAGAGTCTTAAGACAAAATGGCAAGGGCCCCGTCTGTAAGGCCCACCCCTGTGTACACCACTGCATTAAGGTCACTTGCTCTGTTACAGGAGCAGTTGACAGGCTGATTTATTTGTGACCTTCCCACTACCAGGCAACGTAGATTTCCTAAACTTATGCAAATTAAGAAAAACAGAAAGAATCTGCTGTTCTAGGCTTGAAACATTGTCCAGTCAAACAACTGTTGGGGCAGAAGAATGTGTGTGTTACTTCTTTCTTTCTTTCTTTCTTTCTTTCTTTCTTTCTTTCTTTCTTTCTTTCTTTCTTTCTTTCTTTCTTTCTTTCTTTCTTTCTTTCTTTCTTTCTTTCTTTCTTTCTTTCTTTCTTTCTTTCTTTCTTTCTTTCTTTCTTTCTGCACCTGCAAATGACCTTCTCCTAATGCCTCCTGTGTTGCATGCTGTTCTGTTGCGTCTATTGTGTATCGGAGCTGCCTGTAGCCTGCACCTGTGGAAAACAGAGATAGATATACCTATCTCTATTAGTGTTGTATCTATTGTGACGAACCTGGTAGTGTTCAGGCTCGCCACGGTTCAAATACAAACAAATTTGAATGTCACACAAGAGCAATATCAATCAATACAAGTATTTATTGAATTCAGGGCAGAATCCAGAGGGGAAAAGCAATAGAATGGTCATGATTCAGTCCAGGGGTCAAAAACACAAAACAGGCTTGCCGACAGAAAAAGGGATTGTTCACCATTCAGGGTAGTCGTCCAGTCCAGGGTCAGTACACAAGGGGGAATCTCAGCCAGTCCAGGGTCCAGTACACAAAGAACACCTACTCGCTTTCTCCTCACCTCTCACTACCTCATCGCAACTCTGAATAATCTCTCTCTCTCTATACCACAACTCCAACTCCTACTCCGCTCAATTTACTCCTCTCTAACCTAGTGTTAATGTAGTGTGTGGGACTGTGTGGGTGTGTGCACGTGAGATGTGGCTGGACTAATGATGTGCAGGTGTGTTCTATCAGTACTAATCAGCTACCTGATTGACTCTACTCCTTCCGTGACGGACGTATCTCCCATCCTTCACATATTCAAAGGAGGGGGGAGGAGATCTGTCACATTATGTATTGGAAAACAGAGATATACCTCTAATGTTGTATCTCTATAGTGGGAAACAGAAATATACCTCTAATGTTGTATCTCTATAGTGGGAAACAGAAATATACCTCTAATGTTGTATCTCTATAGTGGGAAACAGAAATATACCTCTAATGTTGCATCTCTATAGTGGGAAACACATGTGAGTCCATGGTGGGCCATAGTGTTGAACATGCTTGGTAACTTTGGTGCCTGATTAATGATTTGTGTCTGTGTCTGGAGCTAGAAGAGCTTGAAATTACCTGCAGCCATCAACTGAATGGTGACTGGTGATGAGCCTGTCAATCATAGCCACTTTGGCAGGTGCCCAGCTTTTCCTCAATCAGCATTATTTATTAAAAAAGAAAAACTGACGAGAAATTACATTGGCTGGTCTTAAGTCTTAAATCTCATTGTCACTGTGGCATATGTTTCCTAAAGACTGTTCCGTCTCTGCTGGGAGGGTCTTCGCTAATCTGGCAGACACAGATTACACAGACGATTATTATGGGCTGGCTTCATCATGAGACATTCACATGATATTCACCTTGTCTTGTCCCGACCGCTTTCACCGTCGTAGTTCTGTTTCCGGTTGAAAACACGACGTCAGTGTGGATATTGTGAATACATGTCACATCTACACAATGCGTATGTGGCCAAAACTACATAATTTATAGCTATAGCCCATTCTCCTTCTAACCAACGTACGTGTGAAGGAAAAAGTGGCTCAGCCATTTTTCATTCAAAGTCGATGGACCTCAAAGGCTAACACATCCCATTCTAAAGACTGCGTCACGAGAGCGCATGGGTAGCGGAGAATACAAAAGTGGTGAGCTGGCAGCGTCCTTGTTGTCTAGAAACAGAAGGTCAATCTATTCTCAAAACTACTTTAGCTGCTGAGAAATTACATTGGCTGGTGAAAGTCATAAATCTCCCCTGCCGCCGTAGGAGGTTGTCTCAAGAAAAGTGAGTTCCTTCTCTGCCGGGAGGGTTTGTGTGCTGGCAAACACAGATTACTCAGACGATTATTATGGGCTGGATTCATCATGTGACGCTGGGCCGCGGGGGAACCCTATAGGCTTATCTTCCAGCGCTGCAGCCTAATTAGGTGGGAACAAAACGGGAATATCAGACGGCACGAAGCGCAAGAGGCAGGAGGATCTCTGTGGAGCGACGACGCGCAGAGTCTGGGTGCAGAGGCGGTATATACGTCAAAGCCTATATGGCGCGGTGATAATAACACATGAGGCGGGAAAAACACAGTGTGGGAAGTCGGCGGGGCGCTGAGTGAGGGCGTTGACAGACGTGTACAAAGGAAAACGCTACACATGTATGCAGACCTGGACTGGCCATCTGGTATTACCGGGCAAATGACCGGTGGGCCGACGCATATTTGGGCCGTTATGATTTGATACAAAAAAATATTAAAAAATTATTAAAAATAAAAAATTAAAAAAATATTTTTTTTTCCATTTTGGTCAACGACCGGCCCACTACTAGGCTGGGACAGCGGCCCATTGGTACTGACTGACACTGGGCTGGCCCAATCACATATCTTACTAAGCACCCCCCCACCAGTCGTGCAGGTACATGACTGAGAGGGGGGCTGCTGGTACATGACTGAGATGGGGCTGTGGTACATGACTGAGATGGGGCTGTGGTACATGACTGAGAGGGGGCTGTGGTACATGACTGAGAGGGGGCTGTGGTACATGACTGAGAGGGGGCTGTGGTACATGACTGAGATGGGGCTGTGGTACATGACTGAGAGGGAGCTGTGGTACATGACTGAGATGGGGCTGTGGTACATGACTGAGAGGGGGCTGGTACATGACTGAGAGGGGGCTGGTACATGACTGAGAGGGGGCTGGTATACAGGACTGAGAGGGGGGCTGGTATACATGACTCAGATGGGGCTGTGGTACATGACTGAGAGGGGGCTGGTACATGACTGAGAGGGGGCTGGTACATGACTGAGAGGGGGCTGGTACATGACTGAGAGGGGGCTGGTATACAGGACTGAGAGGGGGGCTGGTATACATAACTGAGAGGGGGCTGGCTGGTACATGACTGAGAGGGGGCTGGTATACAGGACTGAGAGGGGGCTGGTATACAGGACTGAGAGGGGGGCTGGTATACATGACTGAGAGGGGGCTGGCTGGTACATGACTGAGAGGGGGCTGGTACATGATTGAGAGGGAGCTGGTACCATGTATTGGTACTGACTAACACTGGGCTGGCCCAATCACATCTCTTACTAAGTACCCCCCCCCCCCCCCCGCCAGTCTTGTGGTACATGACTGAGAGGGGGGCTGGTACATGACTGAGATTGGGCTGTGGTTCATGACTGAGAGGGGGCTGTGGTACATGACTGAGAGGGGGCTGTGGTACATGACTGAGAGGGGGCTGTGGTACATGACTGAGAGGGGGCTGTGGTACATGACTGAGAGGGGGCTGTCGTACATGACTGAGAGGGGGCTGGTACATGACTGAGAGGGGGGCTGGTACATGACTGAGAGAGGGCTGGTATACATGACTGAGAGGGGGCTGGTACATGACTGAGAGGGGGCTGGTATACAGGACTGAGAGGGGGCTGGTACATGACTGAGAGGGGGCTGGTACATGACTGAGAGGCGACTGGTATACAGGACTGAGAGGGGGCTGGTATACAGGACTGAGAGGGGGCTGGCTGGTACATGACTGAGAGGGGGCTGGTACATGACTGTGAGGGGGCTGGTACATGACTGAGAGGGGGCTGGCTGGTACATGACTGAGAGGGGCCTGACTGGTACACGACTGAGAGGGGGCTGGTACAGGACTGATAGGGGGCTGGTACCATGTATTGTGCATCATTGTAGGTCAAACCATTAAAAAGTTAATTTCCACAGCAGCCATTTTGGATTTTGGTCTCTCATAAATTTGTTTATTAACCCTCCTAGATGACAAATCCATTGAGAAACGAAGTGCCACAGATGACCCAACTACTAGGTCCATATTGTATAATCATAATATTATTTAAAAAATCATTAGGATAAGGGTTCCCTTGATAAAGATGCATGAAAAGGCTGTATAATATACAACACCTGTAGCTCAAAGTTGCAAAAACTGCGTTTTTTATTTGATTAGATTTGTATTTGGAAATTAAAAACACATCATAAAAATTTATTATCTTGACCAATTTGTATTCCTGAGGATATCACCTAAAAGCATTCATTAAAACACTTATTTCCAAGGTGGTCCTCGATGGAAGACATAAAAACACAGTACATATAGCCTACTCAACTGCAAATCTTTTGCTCAACTGCAAAAATGTATGCCTACTTATGTATTAGCCTACAGGGAAAAACACATTCACAACAGGCAGCAATGTTTATTTTCAGCCAAGTATGGTATATGGTAACTATTAGGATATATATGGTATGGATTACTTACTCTTATAACTTATTACTATCTGTGGTAGCTCTAGTCTCCACCTACACAAATTGTTTTTGTGCTGTCCATTGATCATGCACCTTCACATGGTAGGCACATTAACTGTAGGTCAAACTCCCCAAACAAACAAGCACACCATTGATTTAATTGCCATATAAATCACATACAAATATCTATGTTACTCCCCTCTGAACATGAATATAAAACAAGAAGGTGATCTATTAACTGTGTAAACCTTATGCAATATTCATCATTGATATTTGAATACTTGAAATCTGTATGAACTGAGTAGTTAGTATCAAATGAAATAAGATGGAACAGCTCCATGCATTCATTGAATATAAACAACTATTTGCTCATTACCAGTAGTATGGTATTGTTTAAATTGTAAAGCTTTTTGCACATCTTTGTCAGGGAATTCCAACAATTCTGGACCTGAATGTACCAGTTAATTGTAATCATCTCTCTCTCCTTATGTCTAGTCAAGCCAGGATGTGGAGGAGAGAGACAGGGATGAACAGGCTATAATAGACTACTTTGCCCATCCTGAGCCTGCTATGATGCAGATGTTTTTACATCACCACCCAAAACAAGATTCAGCCAAGAGTGAGTGAGTACACTGGTCCACTTGCACTTGTCCATAGCACTTACTACCCAGCTTTGTAGTGGTTTGGGGGAATAGTACAGTAGGTACGCATATTTAAGGGGACCGCAAGGATGGTGTACTGGTGGGTGGTGTCCGAACGATTATGGTGGGCCGGTCTGGGCCAAAAATTCCAGGGACGATTTTTGGTCCCAGTCCAGCCCTGCATGTACGAGGAATAGAAAGAGAAAAAGGACGAACACAAAAAAAAATACACTGCAGCCAACTGGGCCTTCCTCCATTGCTGGGTGGTTTGAAGAAGATGAAGGTTCCCCAGTAACGTAATAAATGACACCATGAAACAGCAGACAGAGAGGAGAGAAGAGGAGAGGGGAGAGAGGGATGGAGGGGGGGGGGAATAGAGGAGAGAGAAAGACAGATGGAGAGATAAGCAGAAGGAGAGTAGAGACAGAGAGAGAGAGAGAGAGAGAGAGAGAGAGAGAGAGAGAGAGAGAGAGAGAGAGAGAGAGAGAGAGAGAGAGAGAGAGAGAGAGAGAGAGAGAGAGAGAGACAGACAGAGAGAGTGATACCTAGCTTGTGAGGTAATCTGCTAATCAGGAGCCTAGTAACTCTCATGTGTTCAGATACTGAAATAGCCACAACCGGCAGCAGCATTGTCACCTCCTCCCTCTCTCTTATCTCTGCCTAAGCGCAGTTTAGACGGAAACGCTTGCGGGTGAATCTGGCAAAATATTTTATCGGATGTGCCTTTTGTTCATAAGGCAACAGCGTTTTTGAGGGGAGAATCCGCAAAAAAGTGAAACCACCTTCCTGGGTGGCAATCCTAGAAACGATACACCTTTGCGCTATAATCTGAACAGTCAAACCGCATACAAATATGACGAAAGGGTTCTCAGGGCTCTCGTCGCGTGACCTAGCCACCGGCACGACTGCAGCACCCCCTATAGACCTGGCATGCATATTACATCAATAACGCCGACATTTACTCACACTTTTACAGCCTCGTCTGCACGCAGAATTCCCTCCCAAAACACTAGTCTAAACGCAAAATTTAAAGTGAGACCGCAAGACGACTTTTGCGGTTTCTGTTCAGACTCTCTCCGTCTAAACATGACCTTAGTCTCACTTTCTTACACACAAAACACATACGTTCTTACACACAGAACACATACTTTCTTACACACAGAACACATACTTTCTTACACACAAAACACATACTTTCGCACACACATTAACATGCTCATACTTGCAGAAATACTAGATATGCATACTAACTAACAAAGATAGTTAACCTATGATCTCCAGTTGATGACTACAATGATGCCAACAGTCATCAACATACAAAATATATAGATGTATTTTTCATTCATGTAACCTGTGTAAATCAAATCAAATGTATTTGTAAAGGGACTTCAAGATGGCGGCCGTGCAGTAGACAACTCGCACCATATGCTCCCGGTGCTAATTGACTAAACTATCTGAAAACACGGCTTAAATCCGAATACCCCCAGAGAAAAGCAAAGCGGAAAACAGTTTCAAGACTACTCTATTGAAAAAATAAAATGAAAAACTGAGTCAGAAGGGAAAGGCGATAAACAGACGCTCCACTAGGCAGAGGCAGGGCCATATACCGGAGGCTTTGGGCCTAGGAGCGGATAGCAAGAAGCTAACGGCAGTAGCCACCAGGCTACAGATGGCTAGTAGGGCTGAACTAAGCGCTAGCAAAGAGATACACGAGGAGGAAGTAACAGCGGGTGCGGTGAAAACATGCGCTCGCTATTGAGAGAAGATGCAGAAAGAAGAAGCCACCAGACAATGGAAGCCATGCGCACACTCTTGTCAGAAGAAGCCGAAAAAAGAAACCAACAGACGATGGATGCCATGCATTCACTGTTGAAAGAAGAAGCGGAAAAGAGGAACCAGCAGTTAATGGGGGAATTTGCACGGTTGGAGGAGAAGCTGGAGAGACAAAACGAAGCTTTATTGGCAAGTTGGGAAAGAAGGATAAGAGACGGGGTGGATGGAAAGATGGAGGAATGTGAAGCTACCGTGGCTAACCTAGAAACGAGGATGGAGGAACAGGAGAGAAGATACACGGAAAGAGAGACCTCGTTGGATAGCAGAGCTGCAGACCAAGATCATTGGGAGAGGGAGTGCCAGAGGCTCAGAGCTGACAGTACGGAGATGGGAGAGAATATGGAGAATATGATCAACTACGCTAAATGGAAGAACCTGAGAGTGATCGGCATACCAGAAGAACAGGACCCGAAGGGACCAAGAGGGACGCTGACAGAATACTACTCAAAGCTATTCGGGGGGTTAGTGGGAGAAGGAGTCTTCACTAAGAATCCCAAGCTGGAGGCGGTGTACAGAGGGGCTCCCACAAGAAAGAAAAAGAAAGGCGAAAACGGGACCGGGAGGAGGCCACTCATAGTGGTATTCTCCAACCAACGGGACAAAGAAACGATACTGGACATCGCAAAAAAGAAGCGAATTTTGCCCCATCCCTGGTCAAGAAATGGGAGGAATACAGGGAGGTGAGAGACTACTGCTTTCGGGGGAAAGGACAGACAGGCTTTGTACGAGGAGCCATTCTGAACGTGACATGGAAAGGAAGGACTACGCTGTGCGACACTCCAGAACAAGCACGACGAGCCTGTGGTATGACGGTTGGGACAGACCCAACGCAACAGAGACAGACACCCACGGGACAAGGACCAGAAGGAGAGCAACAGGAGGGACCGCAACAGGAGGATGACATGGGTAGCTAAGAACGGTATATAGGAGGGAGGGGAGGGGGGGAAGGGAAATACTCTATACCAGGGGTCGGGAACCTATGGCTTGCGAGCCATATATGGCTCTTCTGGTGACAGCATATGGCTCCCAGAAATTTGAGTAAAAAAAATAAATAAAAATAAAATCTTTTTAAATACTTGTGATATAATATTAATGATATTAATACTGTGTCATTTTAAAGTAAACAGAAATTAGTTTTGAAGATACAGCCAATAGTATCTGTAGCTGAAGATATAGCAAGCAGAGCTGGCGAGGGAACACAAGTGGACAGAAATTAAAAATGTTCAACCTGAAGACCAGCTGATTCTTAAAACTTGGAACGAGCTTCCTGTGACATACCACACAATGCAGCGTGAGTATTGCCGTATTGACCATGTTTGGCTCTACATATGCATGTGGGCAGTCATTCTCGCATATGAGGAACATTAAGACTAACCTACGCTCACGTTTAACTGATGGAAGCCTCAACGCCTGCATGAAGCTCAACCTCACCACGTATGAACCAGATTACAAGGCCATCAGCAAAACCATGCAGCACCAGAAGTCGCATTAAAAGTAAGACATATTTAATTTATTATACGTTAAAAATACTATATGGCTCTCAATGAAATATATTTAGAAATATTTGGCTTTTATGGCTCTCCCAGTCAAAAAGGTTCCTGACCCCTGCTCTATACAATCTGGCCATTTCTATGGTTCAGTATATAGGCGGTACGTATACAGAGACAATATGGGGAGGTCAGAGACCCAACATAGGCATGGGAAGAAGGGGAGAGTTAAGATCTATGAAAGAAGGGAAAATATATAATTCATAAAAGGAGTTTAATTTCTGATTGAATTCTCTAGGAGACATACCCCCATTCTTGAAATGTAAGGGAAAAGACTTGTATATATATGGAAGGCCCCCCTTCTTAACGGATAATGGATATTGATACAATATATATATAGGTGCTCTATATAGGAACAAGAGGTTCAAGGACCCAACTTAAAAGTGGGAGGGGGGGATCTTGAGAACTGTTGAAGTAGGGGAACGGTATATTCTATGGAAAATGGTCATTTCTACTTTTCAATATGTGGGTTGTGCAGTTATAGTTTAGTAGTTATAGTTAGTAAAGGGCACTATGGAGAGGACGAGGTCCAAACATAGACAGAAGGAGGAGTGGTTAGCTAGGAATTGGGGATGAAGGGAAAATATATATTTTATAAAGGCACTGCAATTTTTGGTTTAGATAAGGGGAACTAGTAGAGAGGGAAAAATATATAAGGTATAAGGTCTGGCGACCTCTACCGCTGAGTATAGGTGCTGGACACACACAGATGAACCACAGGGAGGTCAAGGGCCCAACATAGGTATAGGGGGTGGGGGAAAGCTGAGAGAGGGGGAGGAAGGGAAAAGGTATGATTCATAAAAAGGATGCACATTTTGGTATAGGTCTTTATAAGACACACCCACATTCCAAACCTGTAAAAGATGTTGCCTAGTTCTATACAAGGAATATCCCCCTTCCTGGAGGATAGAGGGTATAGCTACAATGTATAGGGGCTTTATATAGGAAAAATCGCTAAGAAAGGGTCAAGAACCCAACTTAAAAGCGAAAAAAAAAAGATTATAATAAAATAAAAGGCTATTTTGGGAACTGTTAAGAAAGGGGAAATGTATATTTTGTGAGAATTGGTCATTTCTACTTTTCAACAGGTATACGGGATAGTTATATAGGGACACTACGGAGAGGTCAAGGACCCAACATGGACGTGAGGAGGAGTGGATAGTTAGGATTTGGGGAGGAAGGGAAAGGGTATATTACATAAAGGTACGGCAAGTTCTGATTTAACTCTCTATAAGAGATACCCCCCTTCTTAACGGGTAATGGGTATAGCTTAGAGGTTTTCGTAGGTCATATCCCCTTTCTTAACAGGTATTGGATATGGTCAATGCCCGGTCGGTGGCGGATTTGGTTTTGTTTTGTTTCAATGTTTCAAGGTATTAAAATGATAAGAGATCCAGAAGTTTAGAGGCTGGAATAGAGGGTTCCTCGAGAAGGTTCAGCTCGGAAAGGGAGGAGGAGGGGGGGGAGTAGAGATACAGAATCAAGTTGAAGATAGTTTAGTCAAGTTAGACTTTAAATAGCAGAAATGAGAAAAAGGGAGCAAGGGGTTAGAGCATACTAGGTGGGAGGAGCGGCAGGAGAGGATGATAGGCAGGTAAGATGCATCCTGTTAAAAGGAAGCAGGAAGGTACCTGTAGGAAGTCGGAAAAGAGGAAAGTCAGAGGTCCACACCCAATAGGGGGGGACGATAGCTTTATATGTGGGGTTTGGGGTTATTTGTGTTTTTTTCTTTTTTTTATAAGAAACTTCGGCTGGAACACCACATCACAAAACATAAAGGAGGGAGGTGGGATGAGGGTAAGAAGAGGGTGAGCAACATAAGACATAAGGATGGGTAGGAACGAAATAAAATATATGAGCTGGAACGTGAGGGGGATGAGCCACATTATTAAGCTAAAACAGATTCTAGGGAAGATAAAACGATCAGGAGCAAAAATAGTTTATTTACAGGAAACACACAGCACTAGGGACGATGTCAAGAGAGTCGAGAATAGATGGCAGGGACAAGTCTACTCGGCACCATTCAACTCACAAGCTAGAGGAGTAATGATACTAATAGACAAGTCGATACCATTTAATTTAAGAAATACAATTGTAGACCCGGGGGGGAGATTTATAATACTAAACGGTACTATAGTCTCCACACAGATAAACCTAGTAAATATATATGGACCAAACAATGATGACCCGCTGTTTTTTCAAGAACTGTTTATGAAAATGGCAACTCTCTCAGGCCAGTTCATCATGGGGGGAGACTTTAACTGCGTGAGGAAACCGGAAATAGATAAGTCAGGGGGAATGGACACCTCCCACGGAAGAACAAGGAAAGTGATAGATACATTTATGAAAGACCTCGACTTGGTAGAGATATGGAGAAAGTTAAACCCAGACAAGAGGGAATATTCATGCGCTTCAAAATTACTAAGCAAGCCATCATTCTCTAGAATAGACTATTTTTTTGTTTCGACAAGCTTGATATCTAAATTTACAGGAAGTGAATATGACAGTAGATTACTGTCTGACCATTCTCCAATGACGTTGACTATGAACATGCCGGAAATAGCAAAAGCACCCCCTAGATTCAGACTCCAAACCAAGTGGCTCAACAACCCAAAATGTATGACTTTCATAGATGAAAAGATAGACATATACTTCTCCATAAATACAGACCAGACAAGTGCAACGATGAGATGGGAAGCATTTAAGGCATATATAAGGGGGGAGATGATAAGCTATACTAAACATAAATCTAAGGAAAACTATAAACAAATGGAGGACATAGAAAGACAGGTAAAAGAGGTGGAAGAACAGCTATATAGAGGAGAAGACCCAACAAAACAGAGAGAACTACGGGTATTAAAGGCCCAATACAAACATCTATCCACTACAAAGATAACATCAGACTTACAGTGGCTAAAACAATCATACTATGACCAAGCGGGAAAAGCAGGCAAGATACTGGCATGGAGAATTAGAAAGGCACAAATGGAAAGAATGATAAATACGATCAAATTAGGGAATGGGGTTGAAACGAATGACCCATTAGAAATAAATAACGCCTTTAAAGAATATTATGAAAAGTTATATAAATCAGAATACCCAAAGAACACAGAACAACTAAATGAATTCCTGGACAAGTTAGAATTCCCAAAAATAACGGAGGAGGAACAGAAACAGTTTGATCAAGATCTGACAATAGAAGAATTAGAAGAAGCGTTTACGGTTATGAATAGCAGGAAAGTGGCCGGCCCAGATGGGATACCAACAGAAATATACAAGAGATTCGCAGGGAAACTGCTACCCCACCTACTGGAAATGTTCAAGGAAGCATATGAGGAGGGGACTTTACCCCCATCCTTAAGATCGGCGATGATTTCGGTACTGAAGAAACCGGGAAAGCCACCCTCAGACACAACTTCATATCGTCCTGTGTCCATCATGTCCTGTGATACGAAGATTTTATGTAAGGCGCTAGCTAGACGCATAGAGAAGTCGATTCCACATCTGATTAAAAATGACCAGAACTGATTTGAATTGGGAAGATAGGGATTTCATAACATTAGGAGATTACTAAATGTTCTACATACTAAGAAAAACAAAAAAGACCATGCAGTTCTGTCACTAGATGCCGAAAAGGCATTTGACAGGATTGAGTGGGGATACCTGTTTGAAGCACTTAAAAGGTTCGGGTTTGGGGAAGGATATATAAAATGGATCAGGATTCTATACACAGACCCAATGGTCGAAATAACTACAAACAACCAAATATCGACACAATTTAAATTACAGAGATCTACCAGACAGGGATGTCCGATTTCTCCGTTGCTATTTTTATTCGCAATCGAACCATTAGCAATGACGATTAGACAGGACCCGGGAATCACAGGGATGAGAATAGGGAGAATGGAGCATCGCCTATCGCTTTTCGCCGACGATATAATACTATACTTAACAAAATTGGATACTGTATTAAGGTCAGTTTGATAAGCCCATCACTCAGTGGTCCGCTCATCTGACATCAAACAGCGTCCTGCGATGCCTTGACACTCAAACCCCAGTGAATCTCAAAAAATAGTTGTTATCAAGTGACCTGCTATAGCGTATGCTCGTCTCGACCTCCTCCGGCACTGATGTAGGTCAGTGGTAGGGGTTGCAAGATCTATATTTTATTCATAACAAGGAAGATTTATTTGACAAGTCTGTCCTTAGTAAATCTACCAATAGGTTTGTCATTGATATATGCCACGCTAGATCTCAGGTCAGATTGATAACCCCATAACTCATTGGTCTGCTCATCTTGACATCAAGCAGGGCCCTGCGATGTGTTTGACATTCAGAATCCAGTGGGTCTCCAAAATGTTGTTGTTGTTATCAAATTACACCTGACCGACAAAAATAGCGAATGCACGTTCCGACCCCCTCCGTCATTGACTAGGTCAAGTGATAGAAGTTGCAAAATCTCTATTTTGTTTTATCACCGGGAAGGTTTTATCTGACAAGTATGACCCTGTCGTTAATCAGATGATATCCATTTCCCTAATCCGTCACACGGCAACTTGGAGAGAGTTACTCGACGAAGCCTCAATGCAACGCTTACTATCTAGAGTCATTATTCTATATCATTTGAATAAGACTAGATTATCTACTTATTTTTTACGTCTCTGTAGTGAGAAGAAAGACATCTGTAATCATTACCGCTAAAGTCTTTACATCATAAATAATGTGTCGACGGGGCAGCGTTCCTGCCGATTTTCCTTTATCATGCAAAATGGGTTCTTAAAAGTGCAACATATTTTAAAGCTTACCAGGATGGTTAGAAGGAGTAACACGAAGTATTTTCCAGAAAAGGTTTAATCAAAAATACAAGGATTACATAAGAATGCAAACATTTCCAAAGAATCTCTTACAGCAGTAAAACATGTCAAAATCCAAAAATCAAAATCTGTCTATCCCCAGTGAGCTAGCCTTTTTATAAGGAGGTCCGTCACGTCACGCCATCATCAGTACATAGCTCCAATCATTGTATTGTACGTGTACAGTAAGTATCATCCCTCTTTTCCCCTACTGGCGTTACATATCAAATCAAGTAAAAAATCTGTTTACTGTATGTATCAAAGGTGTAGGTATCATCGCCAATCATATCATTCTTTTTAAGCAGAGAATTATGAAACATATAATTAATATAGCATTATATATATATACCTTTATACCAACAGCATATGTGTTTCCATAATTATTACATGTGAAAAGTAGTTTATACGGCTATAGTGGCCCCTCTCTTCTCCATGGCCTCACATTCCAGCCGGTTACTCCTTTACTACACATTCTAGGAAAGGGCCCGCAGTATTGAGATGGAAGAACTTATACTTAATCATTATAGGAGAGAGGGGGAAGCACACATTTATTACATACAAAAAATGGTAGAACAGGAATATCGTTTTATTATCACTGTCTTCCAACCAGAGTTAGAAACCAGGGCTTTGCTTTTGATTACATTTTTATTAAAAAATGTTTTATTGATAAGGCTTGCTGCCTTTGTAACCGGCCCCTTTCTTTCTTGGCCTTGTGGGGGGCTTATCGTACTCAGACCAATATCTCGTCATGGGGGGGGGGGAAGAACATGTGGCATCTGGCAAACGTAAAGTCACTGGTGGGCGAGAGGTCATCAATCGTGGGTCCTGCTGGCTGTGACCCTTTACACCTCCCCTGGCCTCTTGAACCACCACAGCCCCTCGCTCGACGGACGGCTGGACTGGATAAGTCTGCAAATCCCTCTGAACCCGACGGGTTCCGGTCCAGGTCTCGATGTGGGCCACGCTTACTTTAGGGTAAAAGATTAAATCAATCTTGAAGTATTCACAACTTTTCCCCCAAGTTTCTACGGTAGCCCACGTTTTGCCATAGTGGGGGTCTCCCTCCCGTGTCGCCTTGTAAATCTTCACCCAGGCGGGGACGATCCCCTGCCAGTTCTCACCCTCCAAGATGTGAGAAATACTTGCTCGCAATTCTGACCCCGTGCTTAAGAGAAAAAAATCATCAAATGGCATTCTGGTAAAAGGGTCAGAATAAGGCCTTCTTCCTTGGCTTATCCCCACTATTTCGGACCAAGTGGCGAGTGACTTAAGTTCTTCATTGGTCATCTTCCTCCCGTCTTCAGCATACAGTTGAGATCGCTGACCGTCGTCTACTCCGTCCCACCTTCCCCGATGAAGAGGCATTCGTCTCACCCAGGTCGCTCCCAAGGTCTGAGCAGGTGTCATATCCGATGATGCGATCGTTGTTGCTGGCGATCCTAGGTCAGGCATCACCGGTGAAGCCAGGGTCGGTGATGACATAGTTGACATGAGTGTCGCTTCTCTAGGGGCGTGGGTCTCGTTTTCCAAAATACCCATCATGGAATCCATTTGACCTTCATGTAACATTATTTCATCTTCCAAGATGGCAAATCCCGTAACGGCCATTTTCTTCAGTTTCTGGGTTGCTCGCTGTGCTCTGTGTGTGTCTCTGTGTTCTGGTAAGAAGAGAACACTGTTCTTTATACACAAATATTTTCTTATCTTGTAAGGGGATCATTTAAGAAGGGGCACCGTCTCAGTTGGAGGCCATAGTCGCTGTCTTACATTATTTATTGCTCCCCCCATCTGGGGGAAGAGACCCATATGACGTAATAGATTTATAGCAACGATGACCCCTATTATCAAAATGCAGGGGAGAGCCCAACGCATAACTCCCAGAATGGCATTTCTAGCCATCTGTACCACAGAGGTGGCAAAATTCCATAAATCACCCACACCGTCCTTGAGCGCAGTCCCAATGTCTTCAGCCCCTTGGCCGATGATGGAACCTAGTAGTACCACCGCAAATTGAGTGAGGGCCTTCCCTTTGCTCCATTCGTCCACATGTGGAGTTCGATCCTGTGAACAGGATCCGTTTGTCATGTTGTTAGCATGTGAAAGGGGAAAGACACCTTCTAGGTGAAACCCCCTCCCTGTCCATCCAAACTCTTGGTTCAGCTGTCCTCCTGTTTCCAGATAAGCAGATATGGGTTTCCATGGGGATACAAAGTCAAACAGGGCTTTGTTACATCCCGTGCAGGTGTTAAACAGGTGTCGGTTACCACTCCCTCTGTTATTACAATACTGGTTATTGATGAAATTCCATCTGTTTAACAGATATGCCTCCGGTGGCCAATAGTAAGGGAATCCTTTATCTAGAGCATGTTCGAACAGTGTTGCTAGGTTTCCACAATTCAAAGTCTTTGCCTGCCATGTGGCCTCATTCTGCTTCGCCCCTAGTCGTGCAGTGGGGGAAGAGCGATAGCAGTTAGCCACTATCAAGGGGATGCTTACGGATCGGGGGAATTTGGGGTCATAATACAGTGTTCCAGACCCCCCCGAAACTGCCCTCCACCTCATTAGGTCATCGGTGTCCCGTGAGACTGGGGAATCGTACCAATGCATATTATTCCATGCATGTTCCTGTGGGGGAGGGTTACGTACAATGTAGTACCTTTCTACTATTCTTCGAGGGTCGCATCCTATCTCCTGGGCTTTTGCCAGAGGAAGAGTGCCCCAATGGATCCACGTACTATTAGTCCCATTCCAGGATCTCCCCCTGGTCAGGGTCCGAGTAGAGGCTAAATCCACCATAGCTGAGGTAGCCTCCTCCACATGTAGGTCTGGATAAGCATCCTTTGCTGTACACAGACTCTGGTCATTCTGCGTATAATACTGTTTCCCCCTTCTACCATAAGTAGTTCTGGGGTAAGCCCCGAGCTGGGCCCCCGTTGCTTTGAAGCTTGGTTCCAGACCCCATCTCATTATGTAGCCACTAGAGGTCTTCCTGGTGAGAATAAGAGGTGGGGGTAGTAGGATGTCGCCTAATTGTCTCTCTTTAATGTTCACCATAGTGAAAGGTATCTGTGGGTCCTTTTCTTTCCAAACGTGTTTCCATTCCAATATATCCTCTTTTTCCGATGAGGTTCGGGTTAGGTTTGCTTTCTTTTGGGGGAGCTTTGTTATTGCTCCCCACGGCCACTACTAATGCTCCGGGGTATGGGGTGCTGGATTTTAGGTCTACATGCCTACCCACATTTAGTTGGAACCCCAAAATCTGAGCAGCTAACTGTTGGTGGATGAACAGGGTCAACTTGGTCTCCTCAGATTCTGGCTCCTTCTGCCAGCATGTAGCCACCAGTTTTACCTCCTCATTAGTGAGGCCTATTCCTGCATAGGCCTTCCATTCATTGAGGGGTCGAGTTGCCCACCTGCGTTCGTGTTTGTCGTACTTTGTGGGTTCTGGCCTCACTCTATACCTCTTCAAATAATTCCTGAAGTTCACACGACAGGTGGCTTCCTGGCCCAGAGTTCCATTCGCGTATGGGCGTGGGACCCCCATATTCCGTGCTTCTCGGCATATAGGGACTAATTCACCCGCTTCGTTAATAATTCTTTTTCCCACTTCAAGGGTGGTGAGACCCCTCCATACCTCATCAGTTTTGGCTAGGTTATCAGATAAGCAATCGAGGAGAGAGTCCAGTATTTGCGTTCCCCACTTTCCCTCGAGTTTCTCCACCTGGCTCGGGGTCAAGGTCGGGACGTCTGTGTACCATAAAGTCCTCGCCCCCGCCAGGGGGAGGCTGCGCACCCACGGAAGTGTAGGTGGGTATCGTTTGATTCTTACCCGTCCTGGGTTTGTTACCGCCACGGTCCATTTAAACCATGTAGTGGTGGTCTGAAAAGGGCATCTCCCTGCTTGGTCAGTAGCTGTGAGAGGTATATCCTGTTCAGGCCTTTCCTGGACCTGAGCCTCCATCTGAGTGTCCTGTCTGGGGGTCAAGAATCTAAAGAAGGTTCTCGTTCCCATGCCGGGGGCTATTTTGTATACAGGGTCACCTTGGCCAAGGTTGATTCTCCTGTGTTATCACTTGGTTTCCTGCTCAGGTTCACTTCTACTGCTCGGGTTCCATTCAGTCTGGTAGTAGAACAGTTAGATAATTCCTCCCAAGGCCCCCACTCCAGGTCACCCTGATACCTGGAATGTGCTATGACTCTGGTGCAGGGGTATATCCTTGCTCCTCCCTTGGCTAGTTTCATTTTAGTTGAGATTTCGCCCTTGGGGTCAGAGGGGTATACTGCCGTTACCTCTGCTCCCACCGCACCGAGGCAAATCTCGTCCCTCTGAGCGGCCAAGTCTTTCCATGTCATGTATGGATTACATCCCTCCTCTGGGTTTAGTAACCAGCATTGTGGGTCCGGATCAGGTAGTGAACAGTCAGGGATTCCTTCCTTTGTCTGACTCGTGTCACTAAAAGAGGTGAATATATAGTCTGACCAGGCCTCCCATCTCTCTGATGTGTTTCTTGGTTCACATGGGACCTGAGTGATCATTCTATAGTGGGTCACTGGTATTCCTTTATATTCCTTAATCGTTGGTTCTTCAAACTCCCATTCAGTACGAGTCCTGGGGTAATCAATTGCCCTTATAAATCCCAGGGTTAGTGCGATGGCGAGTGCTACTAGAGTCACTCTCAGTATACATTTAACTGCCATAGTCTTGGCTGATTTTTTGGGTTGATTCGCCAGGCTTGGTGATATCTCCTCTATGTTTGGAGTCTCCCTGTTCCCGGATTCATTGTCAGAACCTGACTGCTCCCATTCCCGATCTATATCCATTGTCAAGCAGGTCATGATCTCATTTCGAGCGGCCCTGTTTCCGGATTCGTCACTTGGGCGGGGCACCGCATATGCTCCTTTGTTTAGGCAGGTCATGTGCTCATATATATAGTCCCTGCCCATATGCGTTGGTTGTCTGATTATGACTGGCAGGTCATTGTATGGTGGGTTTGGTGGTGCCCAATATTCTGATGTCGGGGTAACGGGTCCTAGTGTGTCATCTGGACTAGGCCCATTGTGCATTGGTATGGGTTGCTCCCCGTACTCCGGGGGCGACCAGGTTATCTGTGTTTGTTGTGAAGGGCCAGATTAAACTGAGAATCTACCTTTATTGTTTGATATACTTTGTATATTATTTATATATATACACGGAATATCCCTTTACCTGTGTTCAAACCAGAGTAATATTCGCTCTCCTATTGGACAGCGCCCCCAGGCGCCAGCGCGCAAGCCCCCAACGGCAAGTTCAAAGACAAGTGCAGGCATGTCGGAACATGCCCGGAGTCAGCGTAGTGATACCAGACAAGGACTGAGGTTGGGACTAGATATTCACTTAAGTATAAATACAGCGCAAGGTGCGCACACCGTGCTTAGCTTAGCTTCGTGTATTCGTTCAGTACCTTACCCACCTTCACCACGAGTCAACGTGCAGTGAAGTGAGCAACCTTGCGTCTAACAGAGCATTGAGAACCGCGTGCGAATAGAATGGTAAAGTGTCAGAGTTTAATGAAGTAACGTTGAGTTCGACTTAATCTAATGTGAAGTAAATGTATATCGTGCGGCCACAGTTCGTTTGTGTGTAGCATTACCCAGCGGTTCGTCGTGTCTTTAGCTAGTGTACTTAACCAGGGTGTGTGGCCTAAATACGTCGCCCACACCCGAGGAGTCCTAGGCGGAGAACCGTTGGACATGTACACAGGAGAATCGGCGTCGGCGATTGCAGAACCATTACTGGTTGGATTATATTGATTTGGAACGTGGTACCCGGAGAAGAGCATCGGTGATTTCCACTATCGTTTGGGATTCAACCTCGTGAGGATTACAACTCGGGCCGGCCTCGTGGACGGAGGCTGGCTAGCTGTCATCAATGCTGTCGAGCATTTGGATTACAATTATTACTTTGCTGCTGATCAAGGGATTTACAAGGACCGACTCCTGTACCTGGAGTCTCTTTATTCCTCATTGAATCAGACAGAGTACCCGAACATTCCTCTA
Source organism: Notolepis coatsorum (assembly GCF_963971535.1). Taxonomy (NCBI): domain Eukaryota; kingdom Metazoa; phylum Chordata; class Actinopteri; order Aulopiformes; family Paralepididae; genus Notolepis; species Notolepis coatsorum. The sequence continues at coordinate 104,530,036 of NC_140177.1, forward strand.
CCCTCCAGGCCTTACACCCCCGGAGGGAACCCATTGTCTCCCGGCGGTATTAGTGTTGCCCTATATAGTTGCTACTATACGACAGGTGGTGTCAACTTAGACCCATCGTAGGATTCCTGCTATTCTTAGTGACTCATGCTATTGACTGACTTTACGTATATTCTTCGCCATACAAGCGCGACCCTAATTCTCATTCTGTAACCTAACGTTGCCTAATAATAATAAATTACCCTCAAATACTATTTCTTTGTCAATGCCGTGTTCTTGTGGGTGTTCACCATCTATATTTGATGTACTGTCTGGCCAGTAATTAAAGTACATAACTAGCAGTGGTTTAATCTATCACAATCTTTAATACAGTCAGGGTTTTGTAACCCCTCAGTTACAGTGTTTGTGGTCTTCTTCAGATAGGCCCTATTCCCCCTTCTCGCCTTCCCTTCGCTGCCTGAGAAGAAAAGGTGAGACGGTTATCGCCTGTGTGCTTCTGTTCGTACTACTTGGTTAAGGCTTTTGGTTTTCGCCTAATGCGATCCCACATACTGGGCGCCCTCAGGCCTGGTCCCATGCCGTCGGGGTAGTGTACCCTCTTTGGTTTGACCATGGACCCCTTCCTAATGCTTCCTATCACAGGACTGTCTTTCCCAGGGGTAATTTCTACAGAGATGCCTCTGATAGGGTGTGGCATATGCCCCACACTCAGCGTGACAGAGAGTATCACCCATTGGTATTCTTTCCCATTCACTGGTCTCTCTGTATCTCCTGGTGATATGGACTTCCCTTTCGTGCCCGTTTTAGTTATTCCAGGCCCGTCTCTCACCAGTAGTTCTAGTGATAGGGTTTCTCGGAACCCTTCCCTGAGCTCTCCACTTATAGTGGTCAACCAATCGAATTCTCCACTGTGCCTGTGTTTAGAGTTGGGGAAGGACAAGGAGATCAGTCCTGAGGTTAGTAGCACGGCCCTTTTAGCCAGCATCATGCGCACCAGGCTGGCTACATCCAGTAGAAGGTCATTTCCCTTCAGTCTATCATTTGTCATGACCTCCTGTCCTTTGGTGAACAGCCTTGACCTCTCCTCCGTATCCTTTACCCAGAATGTGTCTGGTCCTTTCACCAGGAACATCTTGTCCCCCCTTGAAGGCATTGCCCTGGGGAAACAGGTGTTTATGGTTTTCTCGAGATAGGTTTCCATCAGACTGGCCAGGTTTTCTGTGCTGCCCTTGAAGGCTATACCTTCTCGGCCTGCGGCCCCTTTGCGGACTGGGGCATCCCTATCTTGCAGGTATCCTCTGCCCTTTGTCAGGTATATTCCTGAACCTAGTTTTACTTCTGTATGGTCTTGGCATTTGGCCAGAGCATAGCCCAGCCATGAGCACCCGCACTTGGATGCTAACTGTGAGGTCATAGGAGGGTACGCTGCCAGCACTATACGGGGTCCGTATTCGATATAACATGCTTGGCAGATAATGGTTCTGCATCCCCTCGGGCCCTCCTTTGGCCCAAAGGTGTGGGTATCATCGCCAGGGCGATATAGAGGTCTGTGATCCGTGGGGACCTGTTCTGGACGATTCCGTGACGGTCCGTGCCACAGTAGGTTAGTCACTTGGACGAGGCACAAGGTGCATTTATCCAGGTTGTGTCCCCATTTTGTCCATCTGATTATGCTTCCTCCTGGTCCTTCCACAGGTTCTGCTTCCGGGGTGTCGGGGTGACGTACTAGTGATCTGTTATCTGACAGATACCCCTTTTTTGCAGCCTTAACTGCTCCGTCAGCCACGCCCATAAAAACGCTGGCGCCTCTTATGTTTCCAGCGTCCCCATTCAAAGGGGACAATCCTGGCGCCATACAGATCAATATTTTGTGCCTGGCGCACTCCAGGGCGAAAGGCATGGACTCTCTAAGTCCCGGAACACCCCCCTTTACACCCAATTGGGCCATCTTGCTTCCCGTTTCCTGTGGTGTAAAGCTTGAGACTCCAGCCATTTCCCAATTCTTCACCTGGTTTTGCGGACTTGATCTATGTGCACTATACCTAGGTCCTGCAATCTAAGTCGCCTGGGACTAAGTATTTCAATGATGGTATCTTTGCGTTCACACTTCTTGCTGGGATTTCCTGCCAGGGGTTTTCGGAGCACCCACACGGTTTCACCTAAGGAGAAAGGAGAGGAGACAGCCGTGTTATCTTTTGAAACACATCTCTTATCCTCTCTTCCCAAATTCACAGCTTGGTGTATCCTAAGGAGGGAGGTTGGTTCATCCCAGGATCGCAAACATATCCTCCTTGATTATCTGATCTTCTATAGAGCGTACAGCTCTCTCTGCCACCCCGTTCGTATTTGGGCTGGTAGGGTACAGAGTATTGGGCCATTACACCCGCTTCCTCCAGTAGTGTCTTTACTGATCCGTGAGTGAAGTAGGTGGCATTATCCATCCTGAGCGATTCGGCCTTTGGCTCTTCCCTTAGGAACTGTGATATGCAGTTGCATATAACTGCAGCCGTCGGAGTGGGGATAGGGTACATTCTGAGTCTACCTGGCCCATTGTCCACTATCACCAGTCCCTGCTTGTGTTTCTTTTTTGTCCCCTCTGACATGGGTCCAAACACGTCGGCAGAAAAATGCAGCCCTGCTTCAGATACTGCTATTCGTCCCGGTGGCACAGGTTCAGGTTTTGTCCCCCTTACCAGCGCACATTGTTCACAGGCCTTCCGGACTGTTATCGCTCTTTGTTTGGCTTTAGGTATGTGAATGTGGTTGGTTCTTAGGTATACCAACATCCTCTTACTTCCGACATGTCCAAGGTTATCATGTACCTGTCGGATCATGTGAGTAGCCTCGTCCTCCGGTACTCTCACCGTGCCTTTGTCTTCCCAGGCCGTGGGCATGACTTTTGAGGTTTAGCCCACCGACCTTAAGGCGTTTTTGGGCCAGAGTATCGGCTTCCTTGTTTCCCTGGTAATGGACCCCGGTTTTCCTCTGTATGGCTTTTTAGCCATTTCCAGGCTATTTTCATGCCTCTGAATTGTTCCACTATGAGGGCCCAGAGGTTACCATGGGCCATTGGTCTGCCTGTGCTGGTTTCAAACCCTTTGGCTTCCCAGTACTCCATGTTTTCTGTTCCTCCGTTGTAACAGTATTGGCTATCGGTTACAATAAGTAGTTTCGGTATGTGCTTCCCTTTGGCCATTATTATGCCCTCCAGTATAGCTGTTACCTCAGCCGTCTGGGCCGATCCATCAGTCCAGCCGCTTGTTGTTTTGATGGTCTCATTGTTGTGTTTTAGAACATAGGCCCACTTTGCCTTTGTTCCGTCCTGTTTGTGCTGACTTCCGTCCGTGTAGAGTACCCAGTTGGGTTCGACCTCAGGCTCTGTGAGCTTGGTTTTCGTTTCTAGGGGACACTTGGTTCCCGTTGTGATAAATCTCATTTTAGGATCCGTCAACATCATCGACCAATGTCCCCATCGTGATGTCATGGCCCTTGAGCCTGTAATAGTTCCACTATTCTGCAGGGCAGGAAACTCTGTGGTCACTATTATATCTTTGTCCTGAGCCAAGTCTTTCAGGGCATTCCAGAATCTAAATACTCCACATAGGATTCGTTCTTCTTCTGTATACCGCTCCTCCGTATTGGTGAACTGCATGGATAAAAGTAGACAAGGGGTCTTCCCCTTTCTATTCTGACATTTCAGAGTTATCCCTTGCGTACCCTCCACTTGGGGGAATACTTCCAGATGTTTGGTGGGGTCTCTTTTTTCCAGGTCTTTGCAGTTTTCCAGCACATGGGTCTTGAACACCGTCCAGGCTGGGTCCGCTTCCTCTATGGGGATGTTCCTATTCCTAGGGTTTTTTCCCTCGAGAGCTTTGCCTTTCAGTTTGTGGAGTGGGGATGCTTTTGTCGCATAGCCAGGCACATGGGTCATAATGTGGCCGCATTTTCCCATGGCAGAGTCCAGCTGACTCAGGGACACAGGCTTCTCTATGGCCGCTACCTGATCCAGGTATTCCCTGCTGACCGACTTTCCGGTGTCCGTGATGTTGAAACCTAGATACCTCAGGGTATGTTTCGCGATCTCGCACTTCTTGAGGCCTATTTTTAATCCGGCCCTGGAGAGGCGGGTCACTACCTGGTCCAGTAGTTCCAAGTGTTCCTTTTCCGAGTCATTGGTCCAATACACGTCGTCGATGTATATGGTGACGTCCAGACCTTTCAGGATGTCCTCTATGATTCCTTGGAACACATTCGGGGAGTTCTTATACCCTTGTGGTAATACTGTCCATCCATAAGACAGCCCGTTCCAGGTGAACGCCGTCTTTTGGGTGGATAGGGGGTCGATAGGTACTGACCAGAATCCATTAGCCAGGTCAATGCTAGACTTCCAACGTTTGTTGGGCAGATTCCTGGTTGTTTGTGCTATGTTTATCATTGTCCTGGTATCTGAGCAAGTTCTGGCATTCAGGGCAATTAGGTTGTGCACTAATCTCCATGATCCATCAGGTTTGGGGACTCCCATTACAGGGGTATTTGTTAGAGCAGAGTCCAACATAGTCAATACGCCCATTTGTTCCAATTCCGTGATGGTTTCCGTCAATTCCTTTTTGCACCTGGGGTCAACCCTGTGTTGTGCTTGTCTCGGTGGTATGGTCCCTTTTATAGTGTGTGTATACTTGGGGTCCACCCTTCCCACGTCGTTCTTGTGGGTAGCATACGAGCCTCTCTTGAGTATTTCTCGTATGAGGGTTTTCTCGTGACTTTCGGACTCTTCCACAACCTTATCCATTTCGCTCCGTATGTCCACCGGCTTCATATATTTGACACAGACTCTTTGCTGTGGACTTTTCGGGTCACAATCGGGTATGAATTGTTCCTTTTCGTACAGTAGCATCAAGTCTCTTGGGGATAACAGGGGTTCCGAATTAGGTGGTCCTACCACTCCTGATATCCCATACTTCTCTCCTGTACCCATGAGGGCTCTGGTCCCATTACCTAATTCCACTTCTATAGATCCGGTAATGGGTGTATTTATATGCAGGGAGATTTCCGCCCCGGTGTCTACTAGGTATTGGTCGTTTCCCACTTGACACGTTAACTTCCCATCAGTCTCCTGTGTTTTGAGTGCAATAGCATTCAGCAGGGGCCTCTCCTGGGGATCTATATTGAGGGTTAACAGACCCTCTGTCACCCGGCCTTCTTCCCATGCTCGAGTGTCATGTGTCACATCCCCAGGAGGTAAGGATTCTATTGTTTCTCCTTCCGGGATTTGGATTCCTCCCTTTGGGTCCTTACTTCTGCTTGCTGCTCTGGGGTTAATGCCCCCCAGTCGTCTGCAGAGAGGTATTCGATGCCGGAAGGATCCTTTTTCCTTGTTCTCTCCTTTGTTGCTTTCGGGGGGAACTCCTGGGAGACCCCCCTTTTGTTGTTTTTTGAGTAGGTAGGGCTAGCTTTAGCTGGTGGCTGTTGCCGGGTTTTGGGAGGCCGAAGGTGAGCCTTCTCATCTCGTGGTTCCTCCCCTTTCCTATCCCCCCTGTTGTATTTTTGGTTATGCAGCATTTTGACTTGGTCATATAGCATACATTCGGTACGTAACTGGTCTCGGGACCATGCTGCGCATTTGGCTGCCAGAAGGTTACCTCCTGGTACTCCTATGAATAGCTTTTCAAGCAGTAAGCCTGATCCTTGCACAGGTCCTCCACGTATGACTGATTCTGCTGCAACAGTGAGAGACAAGCTCCCGTCTCGCACCTGTGGGATTAGTTTCTCCACCATGTTTTCCCCTGGATCTTGACCGGGGATTCTTACTTCTATTTCCATCATTTGGGCCATTGAAGCCCCTTCGGCGATCTCTAGTCCTTTGAGGTGTCTCAAAATGCGAGCGGCATCCGGGTCATCATAGAGAGGTGACCCATGGAAAATCTGAGCAATCCTATGGATATAAGCAGCCTGGGTCTCCCCTCGAAGCATTTCTGGGGCTAGTTTTTTGAGCACTTGGGTTTTGCTTAACAATTCTTGTGCTTTGTTGCTTTCTCCATATTGGGTGCCGTCATGCAGACTCCTGCCTGTATGTGAACTCTTTCCTCTCGGTCGGTAAATGTCTCCGGGAGATTGGGCTAGTATGGAGTGAGGGCTCACTTCCGGTCGGTGTTCCTCTGTGCTGTGTCTCAGGGCTCGGATTGGGCTTATGGACGGGGCCTTGTTCAACCAGTTTCTTTCTCTCCTGGCTATTTCGGCCATGGCCCTGTCTCGTTTGTACACCTGTTCACGTAGTACGTCATAGCCAGCATGTAAATATGCATGCTTGTATGGTTCCGTTATTCCCGGGTGAGACAACACTTTCTCTGCCTCGGGTGACCGGGCTAAGGCCCGAGCCTTTCCCCATGTCACGGGATATGCTGGCATAATATCCCCTGTTTCTTCTCCTGCCAATTCTCCTTCACTTTCGTCGGAGACGTCCTCCAATCCTGAGCTCCAGGTCAAGCCTGAGGGTGACTGAAAGGCGGTGCCTTTCAGGGGGGGCCCTGGGCCTATAGGTCTCAGTTTTACCGGTTTGGTTCTCTTGTTCCGAGGCCTAGGAGGTTCGCCCCTCAGGTACCGAACTCTCTCCCTAGATCTTGACTGAGATGAGGACCTTGAGGATGCTCTGGAGCTTGACCGATCCCGGTCTTCCTCTATTTCTGAGTCCTGATCCGGATCAGTATACTCCGGTTCGCTACTTGCTGGGTCGTCCCCTGACTCCGGGGGACAGCCTAGTCATCTAAGAATACTCCTGGCCTGGGACCTGGCAGGTTCGCCCCTTTCTGGTTCGAACTGTACTGTCGGTCTCCGGGGAGTGGATGATCTCCCTCTCTCTGTTGTTCGGGAGGAGTTCTGGGAATTGGACTTTTCCTTCCTGGGGACAGTTCCCGACCCCTTAGGGTTTGGAGGGGGAGTGAGAGGTACCGATGCAGGCTCATTGTCCTCATCTTCCTCACTCTCCCCTGCTTTATCCAAGGCCCGGGTTATTCCCTCATGGTCCTTAGGTTCTACCATGAGACAGATCTCTGTGTGCTCTGTACTCCTTATGGTTGAGATCGCGCTGATTACTGCTTCCCCCAACCATATGCCTCTTTGGCCATATCCTCGAGACCTGCCCCACATCAGGTTTATGGCTAGTCGGTAGGGCATGTCCTTGGTACCATGGCCAGCATAGATTTCTCTTTTTTGCAGTAGTTCCTTCATACGGGACACCAGTTTGTCCCAGTTCTTTTGTGAGGACTGTACTTTATTGTACCGGTTTTGGCTTAGGGTCACATGGACAACTTTCTCCGCGTGAAACACATTATAATCACACTCAGTGATTACTGCCTTGCCCGGTTTCAGGGGCTCTTTGGTCCTTATTTCCATTACCTGTTTCCTCACGTTCTGGTAGTAATCGCCTCCTGCCGTTACCATGCTTGTTTCCCATCTACCATAGCTCATCAATGATGGTCCAGTGAAGGTGAGAATTGACCATGGTGCGTCAGAGTTGTCGGTCCAGACTGGGTAGTTAGTGACTGTTATGTCTGGTGTTTGTATGTGAGAGTTTGTAGATGTTCCTCTCGCCCCTGAGTGGTCACCACGGGGAGAGGTATAGGTTGCTCTCGCTTGTCTCACTTCCTCGTGAACACGTGGTCCTGGGCTTATGCACCGCAGGGAGTAATCTCGCCCTGGGGTTGATGTAGCCATCGGTGTGGTTGATCCCCCCAGTGTCTGGAGTTGTCCCCTGAGTGTAAATCCCCCCATTTCATATCCGGAGGGATCGCTCATTGAGCGGGGAGCCCTCTGGCCCATGTACTTGTGGGTGGGAGCAGGCAGTGCTCGGCCTGTTTCTGCTCCTGGGTCCTGACCATGTTCCTGTGCCATCCCTTCCTGGGTGTGTCTCGCACAGGTGGAGTGGAGCTCAGGGCTTTCAGGGTTAGTGAAACCCCCTGAGCCTTCTTTCTCCGTGCTTGGAGGCCGAGTGTCTGGTGTTTCCTCATATATCCTCCCTGGTCCTGACAGGGGCCACGTAATTTGGGCCCTCTGTTCTGAGTGACTCACTTCCCGTGGTGTTCCCGGGGGACCAGACCATGTCTGGTTTCTGTATGCCAGCTCGTTTATGACCTGTGTGAGGTCTCCGACCATAGTGGGCTCGATTTCCTCTAACAGGTTTCCCCAGCTATTATGGTAGTGTGGTGGCCATGCCTCCATTTGAGCTCTGCGCATTGTGTTTGCTTGGTATTTATCCGGGATCAGCAAGACCACTGCCATTGATGCAGCTGGTATTTCTTGGTAGGCTTCCAAGAAGCACCATATGCTTGTGTTGGCATCATAATGCCAAATCCCTATTCCAAACAAGGTCATAACTAGGCTTGTTATGCCTGCGTCCTGGGCTTGTCTGAAAATGTTCCTGTAGTATGCCAGGAGTACTCGGGTTTGGCTTTCGATGTCTGTTCCTGGCAGCATGTCCTGCATGGCAATTGTCAGTATCCCCGCGTAACCCTTATTTTTAAGTAGGTAGGGGACTCCTACCAGCACCGTGCCGTCCTTAAGGAGGTTATGAGGTTGTCCGGCCACTTCTCTTGCACACCAGTCGGCGTAGCCGGGTCCTGCCATATCCTGTATGGTTTTTGCCATTCCTCCTCCATTACGTAGGCCTCGGTTGGTCGGGTTAACCACAAACGTGTGGTTTCCTATTGGTACAAAGTTTTGTAAGCATATGAAACAGACCCATAGGTGCTGTATATGCTTTGGGTTTCCTGGTTGAGTTCTTGGTTTTTCAAACTCCCATTCGGTACAAGTCCTGGGGTAATCAATTGCCCTTATAAATCCCAGGGTCAGTGCGATGGCCAGTGCTACCAGAGTCACTCTCATTATACATTTAACTGCCATAGTCTTGGCTGATTTTTTTGGTCGATTCGCCAGGCTTGGTGATATCTCCTCTATGTTTGGAGTCTCCTTGTCCCCGGATTCATTGTCAGAATCTGATTGCTCCCAGTCCTGGTCTATATCTATTGTCAAGCAGGTCATGCTCTCATTTCGAGCGGCCCTGTCTCCGGGCTTGTCACTTGGACGGGGCACCGCATATGCTCCTTTGTTTAGACAGGCCATGTGCTCATATATATAGTCCCTGCCCATAGGCGTTGGTTGTCTGACCATGACTGGCAGGTTATTGTATGGTGGGTTTGGTGGTGCCCAATATTCTGATATCGGGGTGACGGGTCCTAGTTTGTCATTTGGACTAGGCCCAGTGTGCATTGGTATGGGTTGCTCCCCGTACTCCGGGGCGATGGTCCCATTACCCAATTCCACTTCTATAGATCCGGTAATGGGTGTATTTATATGCAGGGAGATTTCCGCCCCAGTGTCAATAGCGTTCAGCAGGGGCCTCTCCTGGGGATCTATATTGAGGGTTAACAGACCCCCTGTCACCCGGCCTACGTCCCAGGCTCGAGTGTCATGTGTCACGGCCCCAGGAGGTAAGGATACTATTGTTTCTCCTTCCGGGCTTTGGATTCCTCCCTTTTTGCTCTCCTCTCTGCTTGTTGTTCTGGGGTTAGTGCCCCCCAATCGTCTGCAGAGAGGTATTTCATGTCGGAAGACTCTGTTTTCCCCGCTCTTTCCTGGGTTGTTTTCGGGGGGTGCTCCTGGGAGCCCCCCCTTTTGTAGTTTTTTGAGTAGGTAGGTTTAGCTTTAGCCGGTGGCTGTTTCTGGGCTTTGGGAGGCCGAAGTTGAGCCTTCTCATCTCGTGGGTTCTCGTCTTTCCTTTCCCCCTTGTTGTGTTTGTTGTGAGAAAGCTTTTTGACTTGGTCATACAGTATACATTCGGTATGTAACCGGTTTCGTGACCATGCTGCGCATTTGGCTGCCAGTAGGTTACCCCCTGGGACACCTATGAATAGCTTTTCAAGCAGTAAGCCTGATCCTTGCATAGGTGCTCCACGTATGACTGATTCTGCTGCAACAGTGAGAGACAGGCTCCCGTCGCGCACCTGTGGGATTAGTTTCTCCACCATGTTTTCCCCTGGAACTTGACCGGGGGTCCTTACTTCTATTTCCATCATTTGGGCCATTGAGGCCCTTTCGGGGATCTCCAGCCCTTTGAGATCTCTCAACTTGCGAACAAGCGTCTCTTGTGCTAGCATCTGCTGTGCCAGCTTCTCATGAGCTAGAATCTGCTGCGCCAGCTTCTTCTGAGCTACCTGTGCCAGCTTCTCCTGAGCTAGCATCTGCTGCACCAGCTTTTCCTGAGCTAGTGTCTGTTGCACTAGCATCTGCTGTGCTAACATCTTCTGCGCCAGCTTCTTATGAGTTAGCATCTTCTGCGCCAGCTTCTTCTGAGCTAGTGTCTGCTGTTAGCTCCGGCTAGCTAGGGTCAGTTCACTTCCAGTTAGCTCTGGCTTGGTAGCCGGCTGTTAGCTCTTGTCTGGCTAGGGCCAGTTCACTTCCTGTTAGCACTGGCTTGTTAGCCGGTGGTGAGCTCTTGTTAGCTCTGGCTTGGTAGCCGGCTGTTAGCTCTTGTCTGGCTAGGGCCAGTTCACTTCCTGTTAGCACTGGCTTGTTAGCCGGTTGTGAGCTAATTAGCTCTTGGCTTGGTAGCCTGTTGTGAGCTAGTTAGCTCTGGCTTGTTAGCCTGTTGTGAGCTAGTTAGCTCTTAGCTTGGTAGCCTGTTGTGAGCTAGTTAGCTCTGGCTTGTTAGCCTGTTGTGAGCTAGTTAGCTCTTGGCTTGGTAGCCTGTTGTGAGCTAGTTAGCTCTGGCTTGTTAGCCTGTTGTGAGCTAGTTAGCTCTGGCTTGTTAGCCTGTTGTGAGCTAGTTAGCTCTTGGCTTGGTAGCCTGTTGTGAGCTAGTAGCTCTGGCTTGTTAGCCGGCGCTCCTGTAGACTCCGGCTAGGTAGCCTCCAGTTAGCACTGGCTCGTTAGCCGGCGCTCCTGTAGACTCCGGCTAGGTAGCCTCCAGTTAGCACTGGCTCGTTAGCCGGCGCTCCTGTAGACTCCGGCTAGGTAGCCTCCAGTTAGCACTGGCTCGTTAGCCGGCGCTCCTGTAGACTCCGGCTAGGTAGCCTCCAGTTAGCACTGGCTCGTTAGCCGGCGCTCCTGTAGACTCCGGCTAGGTAGCCTCCAGTTAGCACTGGCTCGTTAGCCGGCGCTCCTGTAGACTCCGGCTAGGTAGCTTCCAGTTAGCACTGGCTGGGTAGCCGGCGGTTATCATCCGTTAGCACTGGCTTGGTAGCCGGCGGTTATCATCCGTTAGCACTGGCTTGGTAGCCGGCGGTTATCATCCGTTAGCACTGGCTTGGTAGATTTGGTCTCCCTGATGTTGACTCCTTAGCCACAGCCTTGGGTTGTTTAATACTGGACAAGTGTTTCATAACGGCCGTTGTGTGGGCCGGTTTCGGGGCCGGTGCGTGGGCCGGTGCGTGGGCCGGTGTGTGGGCTGGTGCGTCTGAATGTCCCGGGCTGAATTTGTGTCCCAGTCCGCCACTGGCAGAAGGGGACTGGGAACAAGCATGTGAAACATCGCAGACACTTTCAATTAATACCAGATGTAAACTCCTACAATATAAGTGGATACATAAAGTATATATGACACCAGAGAAATTACACAAGTTTTATCCCATGATCCCGGATGAATGTACTAGGTGTGGGGTAGAGGTGGGGACCCTGTACCACTGTATGTGGGAATGTGAGAAGATACAGGAATATTGGAAAGAGATCTTGGAGCTCATATCGGAGATGACAGAGATAGAAATCCTGACCGATCCTAAGTTATGTATTTAAGCATTACATCACGCGCAGGAGTGGTTTGTGACCAATAAACCATGCCTAGGGGTGGTCGTTAGGCCCGAGGCGCAGCCGAGGGTCGTTAGACCCCCCTAGGCATGGTTTATTGGTCACAAATCACGACTACAAGTGGTGTAAAGCTTTTATACAACTGCCAGATTCATCCAACCTTATTTCTATACAATAAACACACATTAATCGAAGATTTATTGAAAAAACCATCCGCCAGAAAAAGTAGTTCCCACAACTACAAAAAAGACAAGTTGCCTCCATGTGGAAGCAGCTTGAAGTGCATCCAACCAAACTAACACATCCAACTGTGTATTATTGGAATGATTGAGAGAAGTTGCCTCATGTGGAAGCAGCTTGAAGTGCATCCAACCAACTAACACATCCAACTGTGTATTATTGGAATGATTGATTGAAAATGTTATTACCAGATGCAGAATGGGTACAATACAGTACGGCTCAATACACACAATTGTTAAGGGAATGCAGACCTACTTTCCATAGAACTTCATTCTTAGATGCTTCTATATAAAGTAGGTAAAACAAATTAAAACGTTTTCTTTGCCCTATAGGAAAAAAACGTTTTCTTCGCCCTATTTTTTTATTTATTTCTTTTAGCCTAAACTTAACCAGTTGGAAACCAGGGGTACAGTAATAAAATTAGCAATCAACCAATCAATCAATTCAATAGACCATGCTCACTTAAAACAGCGCTGCTTCTCTCTCAGTCTGACTCCCCCGCTGTTGCAGACAGGAGTGTGTGTGTGTGTGTGTGTGTGTGTGCGTGTGTGTGTGCGTGTGTGTGTGTCACAGTGTGTGTGTGTGTGTGTGCGTGCGTGTGTGTGTGTATGTGTGTGTGTGTGTGTGTGTGTGTGTATGTGTGTGTGTGTGTTTGTGGGTACGCCAGCGTCGGACAGTGTGAGAGAGAACGCTGCAGTCAGTAGAAAGTAGGAAGGAAGAAATTTAAATCAATCAATTAATCAATCAATCAATCCGCGATTTTTCTTTTGTTCTAGATTGACTCAAGACCCATCAATTACATCATCCAACATTGTTTAAAGGACTAACACATTCCCCTTGACAGAATCGCTTCATATTTAGTCGTTATGGTGCTTTCAACATAACCATTTGTTGTCCGCGATCTTGTTTTCTCCCGGAGTGAGCCGGGGAGTGATATGTGATTCGGTTGTGGGCGGGTCCTGAGCCCAGGACCGTGGATTGTTGCCAATAAAGACGTGTAAATGGCCAATCAGAATCGAGAAATTTGCATGCCGTTGTATAAACTACACTTATATCCAGATACATTTCCAGCTTATATTAGAAAGAGGAAATTGATACATTTTTGTCTGTTACAAGCCAAGAGAGTGATAGCTCTGAACTGGAAGGAGATACAGAGGCCAGGAGCTAAACAGTGGCTAAAGGAAGTGTCAGAAAACTTAGCAATGGAGAAACTAACATACATACAGAGGGGAAAGACAGAACAGTTTGAAAGGACATGGACATCATTTATACACTTCCTGAAAAATTTGAGTATCTAAAGGAGAGAGATAGGAAACAAGAAAGGTAAGGGATAGGAAAGGGAAAAAGGGAGAAAAGTAAAAAAAAAAAAAAACATTTAAACGGGTGAGGGTAGAGAAGCCGAAGATAATTTTTTTTTATTAATTTTTTTTTAATTAATTTTATTTTATTTTATTTTAGTTATTTATCTTTTATTTTATTTTTATATTTGTTTATTTTTTATTTTTTATTTTGTGTTGGTATTTCCGTGATTTCTTATGATTTATTTAACAAATAATTGTTTCTATTGTAATATGTCTGCGGGAATGTCAAGTTGAATTATAATTAGGGAAGGGAGGGGATTGAAGGGTGTCTTTTTTATTTTTGTCATGTGTTATTGTCTGTATATATGTATGTTTGTATAAAAAAAAAATGCAATAAAAACATTGTTTAAAAAAATATATATATATGTATTTGTAAAGCCCGCAATCACACATTAATGTCCCCATGGGCTGGACAAGTCTTCTTTAAACAGGTCTAGAAGAAACATCACGATAAATCAAGAACAAAAAACCCATCATGAAATCCAAAACACTCCCAGCATATCCCAGCGAATGTAAGGAAAAACTCACTAAAAACCTAGCAATAGGAAAAACGCACTACAGGCAATGTAGAGGCGAGAAACCTTAGAAGGGCCGTTCAATGTCAGTGATAGTTGTCGGTGATAGTAGTGTTGGTATGGATAATCGATGGGTGGAGAATAAAACAAGCGAAAGAGTTGGTATGTATGAACATATACGTGTAATAAAACACAAATATGTACATGCAGTAGCAACTGGGGTACATAAGAACATTTTTTAAAGATTTAAATAGAATAGAGCTAGTAAATCTCACACACACACACACACACACACATTTTTCATAGCTGGTATTTAGGATGGAATACAACCGACATATTTGTACACACACATGCACCCTATTCAGCTAATTCAATAACAGCTGGAGTACCGTTCTTAAACATACAACTAGCGTGCTTACACACACATGCACACACACACACACACACACACACACACACAGGCAGACGCACGTGTGAGCACGATGATGTATCTTACTCAGGGCTATTCTTTAGGCTGACAGGATGTCAGCAGAGCAGCTGCAGAGGGCTTGTTATGCAGGGAGCAGAGGAGAGCAGGGCTGCAGCCTCACAGCGAGAGTGAAGCTCCGAGGAAGGAAGTGTAAAGTCAACAGCATGCTTCGGCAGGCGAGTCCAGGCAGGCAGCAGAGCAGACGCTGGGGTTCTGTGGGTGAATGACTCGGGTTACACTTGTGCCTCCGAGCAACCCTGACTGACGAGCCACATAGCAACACAGTCACACACATCATCCCGCTTGTGTCACACGTGGGGACACGTCGACCTTTGACCTGGCTCCTGTGGTGGAAAATAGCCGAAGCTGAATAACTTAGTCAGTCAGAAGAGACCTGGTTAATACAGTTTATTAACTCAGTCAAAGTAATAATATGAAAATAGTCAGAGAGAGTATGGCTGGATGACTCTCAGCGAGGTGACTAGCTAGGACACCCATGAGAGAACCCTCACCGGATCTTCGACATCTGTATACCTACAACGCTGAGAGGGGTGGGGGCCATATAGGTATAAGGGTGTCATGACATTTGGGGAAAGGTGGGGGAGGGTTTGTTGGGGTTAAGAATGAGGGATGAGGGTAGGAAGGGGAGATGGGTGAGGGAGATCAAAGAGAGAATAAGAATATCATCTCCCATACTCCTCCATTCACTGATGATTGATTCTGATACATAACAATCTTCTAAACTACTTGACTTACTTAGAGCGTACATCATTAACCCCTTAAGTCCGAGCGGTCCGGTACAAGATTAATTTCACGCCATAAATAGATCAATACAAATGTAGCCTAGAGTAAAGACCCTAACCCTATCAAAACAGCAGTCAACGTGTATATTTTCAGCCCTATGTTTGTTTACCAATGATTTTAAGTGTTATTAGCTAAATATGAGTTTATAAACCATAAACCGGATGAATTAGACGCGAGGAAATAACGTGTCATGAAACCGTCATGAAGACCCACAGGGCTTTCGAAGGACATCGAAATTTCATAAAACTACACTATCCAGCTCACACCAGCCTCTGTGAAAGCTGCTGAAAATATTCATTGCAAAAAATTCTGACATTATTTTCGTGATTATATCTCACGGGTCGAACAAACCTGAACGTTATTGCCATAAAATAGAACGTAGATAGTTTCTTTACCTTTCTGTGAACGTCTAGGAAAAAACACGTCGCAATCTGGTGAAAAATCGCGGATGGACATTATAAAAAAGTCATTCATTCAAGAACTCTGCCATTGGAAAGAGGAGATTTGGCCCGATCCATAGATGTATGACTTGGCCATAATAAGGTCATTTATAGGCCTGATATTCTATATTCTTAAATTGCATATTTAAAATAGCTAAATTGGCTAAATTCAGTACTGTATCTACACATTTTTTATGTCTGGCCAATGTTAGCATGGTGTTATTCACCATCAAAGATAGGAATTTTCTTTTTAAATAATAATAATTTATATTCTCCTTTGGTTCATTACAATTTACATTTACAATTACATTCCCTGAGGTCCATAGATGTCCCTAGATACCAAGAACATGCAAATTGCCCTTGTGGAGCAATCTTCCATTTACTTGGGTATGTACTTTTAGGCAAATTTTCTGAAAATATAAAAGGGCATTTTAATCGTATCATTCTGTTGTGAGGAATGAATGTGACAATCGGACACATAACTCACCAACTGTGTCTCGAGAGCTCAGCCACATCGGCATTCCTCCGGGTGACGTCAAAGAGAGCTGGAGAGCAGACCTCTAGAGAACTGCACACTATTTCCTCAACCATTCCTTCATCTTTCCTGGAGTTGGTTCTACTGCAGTTCAAATTAGTTGAGGAAATAGTGTATGTGGTTCGCTAGAGGTCTATTCTCCTCTCTGTGATGTCACCCGGAGGAGTTTCTCGTGTGCCACTGTGGGTGAGCTCTAGAGACACAGAAGAACACACTGGTGAGTTACATGTCCGATTATCACACATCCTCTTCACAACAGAACAATAGGATTAAGGTTGAAAATCAGCAAAGTGCTCCTTCAAGGGTCTATGTGTTATAATGTTGGGGCTAGAATCTCATCTAATGGGTTCCCAACATGTTTACGGAAATACCATTGTAATGTATCATAGATGTGTAAGTAAAATATGTTACCGTACACACATTCTGACTTACTGTGATGATCTGAATCTGAAAACATGTTGGTGTGGCCAGAAGGAGCTGCAGTGAGAGGGGAAAATATACAACACAATTTATCTGAGCAACAAGAGGTCACCAAGCAATCAATACAGAGGTGTGCACTCATGCCTGGAGTACTGACCGGGCACACAGGGGAAAAGCCCCAGGGCCCGGACCACCAGAGGCTCAGAGAACCCAGGTTCGGGTGTAGATTAATTGCATCATTGTACTAATTTCAATTGGAATATGTGATTTTGCAAACATAATTTTATTTGAAAAGCATAGAACATGCAATCAATTTGGTCAGATATCCTTCATCAAAAAGCCGTAGGAATGAGTATTCCAGAGACATTCTAGAGGTGGAGAATGTGGCCCCCAGACCCCCGTAGTTATGTCTGTCCTCTGAGGGACGTGGGGGGAGGCCCATAGCACGTTCTGGACCCCAGGGCCTCATAGTGGCTGAATCAAGCCATGCGTCTACTCGGTCAGTGCCCTCAAGGTTCCCAGGGGTCACACTCCTACACAGAGCTGCCTCCACGCCTGTACATCACACACAGAGCTGCCTCTACGCCTGTACATCACACACAGAGCTGCCTCTGTGCCTATACATCACACAACAGAGCTGCCTCTACGCCTGTACATCACACACAGAGCTGCCTCTACGCCTGTACATCACACACAGAGCTGCCTCTACGCCTGTACATCACACACAGAGCTGCCTCTACGCCTGTACATCACACACTGCTCTGCCTCCACGTCTGTATATCACACACAGAGCTGCCTCCACGTCTGTATATCACACACAGAGCTGCCTCCACGTCTGTACATCACACACAGAGCTGCCTCTACGCCTGTACATCACACACAGCTTTGCCTCTACGCCTGTACATCACACACAGCTTTGCCTCTACGCCTATACATCACACACAATTTTTCCTCTATGCCTGTACATCGCACACAGTGCCTTATAAACAATTTACTGACCTCCATGACAAAATTACAGTATTTGGAAGGAAATGTGGCAATAACTTTGAATTGCATGTATACATATCACAAAATACATGAAGCTTATCTGAACATGTATGATATACATGACACCCCAGGTCCTGCCAGGAGAGGAATGGAGAAATTCACAGTATAATAAGTTACCTTACACAGGACACAGCCATGAGCGGTCGCAAATTCCTGAGCTCCCGGAGCCCTCGTCAGTACAGCAAGCAAAAGAGATTTTGCGCACATTTTCTCCTCGTTATGTTTTGGATAACGGATTCGTACCTCTACTCAACGATGAAGCATAACCAGACAGAAGAGGAGAGAAGAGCAAAAATAGAAAAGGAGGTACACAGCGACTTTTATTTCCAAAACGGCACGGAGCATAAGCACCTGGCCGTGGGGACAGCGACCGTTCACGCAACATTAACGGCCAATCCTGAAAGAAAGAACAGACCCCCGAATGGCAGAATGGACCGAAAGACCTTTTTGTCCCTTATCCTGCTACTCTCGGGAGACATTCATTTAAACCCAGGCCCGGTCTTGACCAGAACTCAGGCGAGAAGACTTGGTCTGGCAGCGCAAGAAGCGAGCGAGGTTACCATCGCGACCAACATCAACAACTCAACCTGTGGCTACATCCACTGCGCGGACGGCAACTCTTCCCAAATGACGCAGCAGATGAGCACACGTGAGGCAGAGACGAGAGGAGGTGAACCGAGGGTCGAAACCATGACGACCATCCCGACGCGGGATTTAAACATCTCAACGCCCGATAGCCGGCTAGCCAGCGGAGCTAACGGCGAAAACATCCAGGAACAAAGGACTCTGGACCGAGTCCTTTGTTGTACCAGCACGGCGCGGGTCCCGACCCCCCCCTCCCCCCTTCCCACCCACGACAACAAAGCCCCCCCAACCGGCAACCCCACGGACAAATCGCCTGATAAATTAGCCAACCTAGCCAGGCTGGCTATGTTTACCAGCCCAGGAGAACAAAGGGTTGCTGCCAGAAAATACAGGACAAAGGACCCCCCCTCCCCACACACCAACACACAGACCTCACGGAGACAATAACAAAGCCCCCCCCCTCCCTCCCCCACAGCAGCACCAGAAGACAATTACCTGGAACTTGAAGACATCAATAACACAGCTAATAAAAACGGACTACACATCTTTCACCTTAATGTAAACAGCATTAAGCATAAGCTGGACGAAATAAGAAACCTGTTTATGAGCGGTAAGGTAGACTTAATATGCTTTACTGAAACTAAACTTGATCCATCTGTAACAGACCCTGAAATAGAAATAGAGAACTATACTATAGTCCGTAATGACAGAAACCAGTATGGAGGTGGTGTTTGTATGTACATACATAAGGACACCAAATTCATTACCCGTACTGACCTTCATCATGAGACAATTGAAACCGTATGGGTGGAAATTTTATTTGAAAGGGCAAAATCTGTTCTAGTCGGCACAATATACAGACCGCCAGATCAAACTGGCTTTTATGATACTCTGGATGTGTGCTTAGCTGGAGCTGAGGATGCGGAAAAAATTCTTATTGGGGATTGGAACACGGATATGCAACAAAAAGATGCACCCGTCTTCAAATCCTTCAATAGGTTTTGTGATCTGCACGGCCTCAGCCAACTAATCACCCAACCCACAAGGATATGTGAATCAACTCAGACTACCATTGACCTCATACTGACCTCTGACAAGTCCAAGATCTCCAATAAAGGGGTTATAGCATGCAGGTTAAGTGATCATTATATGATATTCTGTACCCGCAAAAAGCTAAAACTAAAGGCTGGCTGTCACAAAACAGTCACATCTAGAGACCTCAAAACCTACTCTAGCGAGGCCTTTAACCTTGAACTGGAGAGTCTGGACTGGTCAGATGAACTCAATGGTACACTGGTTGAAGAAACTTGGCTTGGCTTCAAAACCAAATTTTCATCAATACTAAACAACATGGCCCCCCTAAGAACCACCAGGGTAAAAAATCGCGCTGAGCCATGGATGCACACTGAAATACTGACCGCTATGAAAGCCAGAGACAAAAAATGCTCTGAGTTTCGTAAAAGTCAGTCAAAGCTTACCAAAAGCACGAGCAGTGAACTCCAAGACCACGTGACTGAACTCAAACTAGAAAGAAACAGACTAAGAAATGACGTAAACTCCATGATCAAAACTGCTAAAGAAAAATTCATCAATGACAAAACCGAGGAAAACAAAAATAAACCACGTGAACTTTCGAAATTACTCAACAATCAACTAGGCTGCAGTAAAAAACTCAAAACCAGGTTCTCAAACATAAACATAAAGACGGACAACACGCTCATCACAGACAAGCTGGATGTAGCCAATTACTTAAACACTTTCTTCACAAACATAGCCACAACACTGGTAAACAAACTACCCTCCCACTCAGGGCAGTATGGGGTAGAACACATAGTAGCATACTACAAGAACCTAGGCGTCCACAAAGACGACTTCAAACTGGAAATAGTAACTACAGATGAGGTACTCAAAAAACTGAGCGCCCTCCAACCAAACAAGGGCACTGGCCATGACAACATCCCCTCCAAATTCCTCAGAGACTCAGCAGCAGCCATCACCCCAGTCATCACACACATAATAAACCTCTCCATAAAACAGGGACACGTCCCCAAGGACTTCAAAATTGCGAGAGTAACACCCCTGCACAAAAAGGGCAGCAAATTAGACCCGGGTAACTACCGCCCTGTTTCTATCCTTACATCCATCTCGAAAGTCATGGAAAAAATAGTATACGAACAGATCGAAAAGTACCTTGCGGAAAAAAATCTAATCTACGAATTCCAATCTGGCTTCAGAACATCCCACTCCACTGACACATGCCTTCTCTACTTGAACGACCACATCAAACAAGAGGTGGACGCGGGCAAATACTGCGGCATGGTCATGCTGGACCTACAAAAGGCCTTCGACACTGTCAATCACACCATTCTGATTGACAAGCTAAAAGCAATTGGTTTTGATAGTTTATCAGTGAGCTGGATACAATCCTACCTGGAGGGGAGGGAACAGATGGTGGAAGTAAACGGTACCCTACCCCCCCCCCCTCACAGTGAGCTGTGGTGTTCCACAAGGAAGCATACTAGGACCGCTACTATTCCTAATTTATGCAAATGACATGTCGTCAGCTTGTGACTGCAACTTGTTCCTGTTTGCGGACGACTCAGCCCTGCTGGTCTCTGACAAGAACAAGTTACAGGTTGAAAAAGCCCTCAGCTCGGAACTAGGCAAAATCTGCATATGGCTCGCCGACAACAAACTATCATTACACATGGGCAAAACAGAGTCCATTCTCTTTGGTTCAAATAACAAACTCAGCAAGACCGACGGCTTCTCGGTTACAGTGGGTGACAATATTATCACAAGGAAAGATGAAATTACCTACCTGGGTTCCATCCTAGAGGCTAATCTTTCCTGTGACAAAATGGCATCCAATGTAATAAAAAAAGTCAACCAACGAACGCGTTTCTTGTACCGGATCTCCTCTCTGGTAAACAAGAATACCCTGAAGACTCTAGCAGGAGCACTCATTCAAGGGTACTACGACTATGCTTGCACCTCATGGTACCAAAGCACCTCAAAGGCACTAAAAAACAAATTACAAACATCTCAAAACAAGCTAGTCAGACTACTACTTGACCTGACTCCTAGAACCCACCTCACCCCTGCCCACTTTGACAACCTAGGATGGCTTAGAGTAGACGACAGAGTACAGCAACTTGCAATGGGCCTGGTCTACAAGATACACTACGCGACCAAGGTACCCATGTACATGTCAAAATACTTCCCAAAGGTCAGTGAATACCACGATCACAACACCAGAGGGAGCTCCACAAATCATGTAAAACCCAGATTCGGCTCAAACAAGGGACTAAACACGTTTCGCAATTATGCCACATCAATGTGGAACGCCCTGCCTAAAGCTGTAAAGGAATGTGAATCACTACCCACCTTCAAAAACACTCTCAAAAAACACCTACGTGAGACTGCAATTCGAAACTGGCCCCTACAAATGTCCTAACCTAGTTGTACAGTAAATGACCAAGAAAGGCTTTGTCAATATTCCAATGTACAGTGTAAAATGTGTGTGTGTCCCCTTCCCAACCCCCCCCCCCCCCCCCCCCCCACCTCCAATGTACAGCCCTCACCCAACCCACCCAACCCCACCCCACCCAACCAACCTCCTCCAATGTACAGTTTCTATGCCAAATGTATATACACTCCTTTTCTGGACACTTTTGTATCACAAACAGTACTGTATTTGCAAATCGGATATGTCATAAATGTATAGATGTAGCAGTACTGTCTATCTGTATGTCATGTATGTCATATATGTTATGATGAATTGAAAATGGGGGACCCTGATGTAAACAAGACGAAAGTCTTTCTCTGGTCTGCATCCCCTTAACAATTGTATGTATTGAGCTGTACTGTACTGTACCCATTCTGCAATCTGTTAATAAACTTTTCAATCAATCAATCAATCAAAACCATAACAAAGTAAGTAAACAAAGTGCAATACTAAGATGAGCACTTTTGCCTAGAGGTTACTGTTTGACTGCATTACAGATTCTATCTCTGAGGGGAAATAATACGCATGTGAGCAGCACCACGGTTAGTTTACTTCCTCTTTGGGCAGAAACAGTACCACATAACACAGACATAGCACTGTGGCTACAGTGTCAACATGCAAACCCCACACAGAAAGGCACCCAGTTGCCTCCCACAGTATAAAAGACACACATGCTATACTGTAGGCACATACCCCTGCTGTTGTCCTTGACCAAGGCACTGCCATTGGAACTGGAGTTGGTCCCCAGGCGCACTGTGTGGCTGCCCACTGTTCCTAAAATAGTGAGGATGGGTTAAATACAGAGGACACATTCCCGGTATCTGCAACAATATACTTGGCAAAGAAAGAGATTTTAATCTAATAGAGACTTTCCTGGGGGACCAAGACTTTATTCAGAAAGAAAGATGTCCACAGTTTACAGAATCCATACAAAGTTATTGCGTACATTAAAACAATAAAACTCACTATAGATAATTAATGTAGTTATTGGCTGAACAGCCTTTGAGTAGTAATATTTTCGATGATGCAATTACTGTATATACTGTACATAAAAAATATATTTGTATATTATATTATATTATTATATTCACAATCATAAGTATTATGTATGTATGTATTTATTGAAACATGAACATTGGGTAACCTTTGTTTGCACCAACATGGATATATCCACTACTACACTTTATGACATGAGGCCCTTATTGTAAACGAGGGTTAAATGAAGTTGTGTTACCTTCTTAACCGGGTTATCTTCACTGTAAAAAGCATGCAGTTGCTCTTAGAGCCCTAGATCACAATCTCCACATTAATGCAGGTTTGATTGAATTTCACCCGGGCCCACCATCCACAAGCAGCATTATCAGTCCAAAAAGGAGACGGGGAAATGTAATTATACGTCTGCTGACCGCAGCTGTTAGCCCACTCTGTTTGGCAATGACCTGTGGTTCACCTGTGTCATGGAGGGGGTGACCGTAATCTAACCATGACGCCAGTCGCTTTGCCCTAATCCTTCCTCCCTCTTCTTATTGGGTGCAGCGGAGTCGCCGTGGCGACTCTTAAATTATGGGCTGTGCTGTGGTGATGTATTAAGAAAGAGAGAGAGAAGTGCTGTACACACAGAGATTGGAGGGGGGGGGGGGCACTGGTACCACTCAGTCTGAGGATTTATCTGTTGCTATTATCCTGTACAGCGTGGGCCCACAAAGTCATTCTCCTGTTGGTTTGTTTAACGGACCTTGATGAAATCACGTTTCAGTGCTCTGGTGTCTGACTTTGGGAGAGAGTTGTTTATGTCCCACACATATTGATTGATCTGTGCGGCATGGTAACACTTTAGGGGGCACAATAATAATGATTAAGTACCTGGGAACTCCGTGGCTGCACTAAGTACCTAGGAACTAATGAGGAACTATAACAAACCATTGATTAACCATCAGCTACTTAAAGGTGGGGTAGGCAGTCTAGGGGAGAAGAGGAAGAGTAGCCCGACTCTGAGGCACCAACAGCTTTGAGCTGGATTTACATGTTGTATTATGAAGCTTCCGTGCCGCGTCTACTGTTCTACAAGAAACACGTGATGGTGGTCGTTTTCCCATGCAACCCTGGGAATGGTTGGTTGGTTGTTAAAATTCAGGCCACCCTTATATTTTAAAGTGGCTGATTACAGAGCTTGTGACATTCACAGAGACAGGATCTTGTTCTCAGAACATTAAGATTTATTGGTAGCTGTCGGGATGTAAAGAGAATCTCACCAAATATGACCAAACATGGTTATATAATTAGCCTACCCCACCTCTAAGTCTCAGTGAATCTATGTCTCTAGTAAATTAAATCTCTCATTTTCTACCGGCTTACCTATAACTCCATGAGGGAACTAATAGTTCAACAATATCTCTTCCTATGCTTTGTTAATACATTGTGCCTCATTAGTTCTTAATCATTAATTGTGCCCAAGTGTCACCCTGCCCTATAACAAAGGAATAACATCAACTTGGGTTGGCTTGGGTGGAATTCTTCTTCAAGTCTGATTTTCATGTTGGCTGCATAAGGGAGTTTGGGGTATAAAGTTGTCCCTGGGTGACTTTGAACTAAGAATGCTGTGTTTCCATGGTAATGATTAATAGGACCTTTAAGCAACTTTTGTGCAGAGAATGAACTGACGGAGCTTACCTCATTAGCAATGAAGGTTTTTGAGACGTTTTTAAAAAACACTACTATGTCTTTTATTGAGGGTAAATTAGATCCCCTTCAATTCGCATATCAGCCAGGTAAAGGGGTGGAGGATGCTATGCTCTTCATCTTGGACATTGTGTATAAACACCTGGAAACACCTGGAGCTCATGCTAGACTTTTATTTGCAGATTTCTCCTCTGCTTTTAATAAAATGCAGCCCCACATTTTAATTCAGAGGCTTGACTCTTATTTTAGTCTCCCACACCAGCTTCTCATGCTGATTTTAAATTTCCTCACTGAGAGGGTCCAGCAGGTCTTTGTCAATGGGCAGATGTCCAACATGTCGATTTCCAACACTGGCTCCCCCCAAGGTTGCGTTTTGTCTCCCCTTTTATTTATTATGTACACGGACAGCTGCAGATTGCTTCATGACCAAAGGCATCTGGTTAAGTTTTCAGATGACACTGTCCTGGTATCCCTACTGCAGCGCTCCGAAACTGATCATGGACCTGTACTTCACGACTTTGTGAATTGGTGTGATGAGAATTACTTATTGGACCTCAATGTCTCTAAGACTAAGGACATGATAATTGACTTCAGACACAACCCCGATCATCAAGCCAGTGTAGCTAGTGTAATTCACGATGAGGACGTCCAGATTGTTGAATCATACAAATACCTGGGAACTGTGTTTGACTGTAAACTGAAGTTCAACCTAAATACAGAGTCTATTGTTAAAAAAGGTCAGCAGAGGATCTACTTGCTGAGAAAGCTGAACTCTTTTAATGTTAGTGCGAAGATCCTGAGCACTTTTTATAGTTCTTTTATTGAAAGCCTCCTAACTTTTTCTTTTATCTGCTGGTTCAGTGGCCTGTCCATTAAAGATAGGAACAGCCTACAGTACATAGTGAAAGTGTGCTCCAAAATAATTGGAGTAAAACAGAGAGACCTATGTTCTCTCTGGATGGACCAGGTGGTCAAGAAGGGGACGAGCATCATTAATCAACCCCTCCATGCTCTGTCTCAGCGGTTTTCACTGTTGCCTTCTGGCTGCCGTTATGACGTCCCACCAAGTAGGACCAACCGCTACGCCAAATCTTTTGTCCCCTCGGCTATCAGACTTTTAAACACAGACGGTAGTCATTTTAAGTAGCCTTTTGCACTTGGTTGTCTGTTTTTACTTTTACTTTTACTGCTGGATTGTGTATCACATGGAGTGTTTCTCTTTTTATTTGCCGTGCTGTCGTTGAGATGTTTTGTTGTTTGTTTGTCTTTGTTGCTTGTTGGTGAAGCTGCAAATATGAATTGGTGTTGTCCTCGACGACCAGTTGAACTTCTCTGCTCACATCGCAGCGACGACCAGAACCTGCCGATTCCTCCTGAGCAACGTCAGAAGGATCCGCCCCTTCCTGACAAAAGAAGCCACCCAACTCCTCGTCCAATCAACAGTCATCTCCCGCCTCGACTACTGCAATGCACTGCTCGCTGGCCTCCCGGCCACTGCCACTAAGCCTCTTCAACTCATTCAGAACGCAGCGGCCCGCCTGATCTCAAACCTACCGAAGTCGGCCCATGTCACCCCACTTCTTAGGGACCTGCACTGGCTCCCCATTGCTGCACGAATCCGCTTCAAGGCCCTCGACCTAGCATACCGTGCGGCAAAGGGAACCGCTCCCGCCTACCTCCGGTCAATGGTCTCTAACTACACACCCTCAAGACCCCTACGCTCTGCATCTTCTGGCCGCCTCAGACCTACTCCTATCCAAGCTCCGGGAGGGTCATCAAAGAGAAGTCGCCTATTCTCAGTCCTTGCCCCACAATGGTGGAATGAACTACCCACCCCAGTTAGGACAGCCGAATCACGTCCAATCTTTCGCCGTCGACTAAAGACGCACTTCTTCAACCATTATCTGAATTAAAAAAAAAAAAAAAAAAAAAAAAATCTAACCCTAACTAACCGTACTGTCATGCACTTGTCCTAATAAACTAACCTACACTGTAGCACTCAACACTTTGATGAACATTGTTGCTCAGCTGATAGAGTTGTGCCCTTCCTGATGGCTTGTCGTACAGAACTTGTAAGTCGCTTTGGATAAAAGCGTCAGCTAAATGACTAAATGTAAATGTAAAATGTAAATGAATTGCCCCACGCGGGATCAATAAAGTTGTCTGAATCTGAATCTGAATCTAATGAAACTGTATCCACTCGAGAAACTGTCCTGTCAAAGATGACTGATGGCTCGACCGGCTCAGAAAGTCTTTTTTATCTTGAATTCTAGAGTTTATGGAGCTTATGTCCAGATGTTTTAAGTTCAATTATCTCATTGTACTGCCAGGTCATTTTGATGGCTTCCAAGTGTCACTTGTTTCAAGTGCAATAGGATTTGTCTAGAGAAATAATAATTTAACAAGAAAAGATAAACATCTTTAAACAAGATACTTGTTTTAAAGAGCATTTTACTTGTTTCAATAAAATAGAAAACCTCTGAAAACTAGCACAATCACCTGCAAATGCAAAAAAGATAATTTTATTTAAAAAATCTTGCCTGGAGAACGTCCCAGACAGAAATGTTGCAGTAAATAAATACTATGTGACGACAGCGTGTGGGTGTTCCGACTCCTCATTTTCAACATCTTGAAACAAGTCTGATTACAGGATTAACTTGCTAAGTAGGCCATCTTTTCCCTCCCAGTGTGGACATGTGGGAGTTAGAAACTAATCTAATTCATGCAGGAGAGTAGGGAGGGAGCTGTCATGAGGCACATTGGATTGCACCACACTGTACCACCTCTGTTGAAAACATCTCTTCACACAACAGGAGGACGACCAATCAGAGTTGAGATTCAGTCGGCCTCACTCGTCACCACCATCAAAACAGGTATTTGGTGACTGTGACTCAATATCAATCACACGTGAGATAATAGAACATTAAAATATGTATTTATTTCTAAGAGAAAGCAAATCCACACCGAGACACTGTTTATAGACAAACCGAATCCACACGAGACATTGTTTATAGGCAAACCAAATCTACACCAAGACACTGTTTATAGGCAAACCAAATATACAGCAAGACACTGTATAGGCAAAAATTATCCACACCGAGACACTGTTTATAGGCAAACCAATTATACACCAAGACACTGTGTATAGGCAAACCAAATCTACACCAAGACACTGTTTATAGGCAAACCAAATCCACACAAGACACTGTTTATAGGCAAACCAAATCCACACAGAGACATTGTGTATAGGCAAACCAAATCCACACCAAGACACTGTGTATAGGCAAACCAAATGTGTTGTAGTTTTGGCTGGGTTCCGTATAGCAATAACTTGACAACACACACAAGCTCAGTTGGTAGCCACAGCAACAGGTTTAGTGAGCGTCAGGTCAGGAATGCACCATAGACATCATTAGTCGATCACAACACTCTTCAACACGCTGCTCTTAGGCCCCGTTTAGACAAGCGTTTTGTGAACAGAAACCGCAAAAGTCATCTTGCGGTTTCACTTTTAATTTTACGTTTAGACGAGCGTTTTGGGGAATTCTCCGTGCAGACGACGCTGTAACAAACGGAGCCCCGCTGTCACACGATTGGCGCATATGTCACATGACGTGCTGTGAAGACCCGCCCTACTCTGCCTCTGATTCGCAGACTGTGGATGGGGAATTTGATTGGACAAAAGCAGAGTCACTCACAGACAGTGGGTCCACTCACGCCGCGGGACAGATTCTTGTGTATTTAACCCTTTCACTGCCACACGACAGCCGGTTGTGTGATAGTAAAGGGTTAACCTTCTGTCGTGTGGCAGTGAAAGGGTTAAAAGTACTGCCAATGTAGCCTTCAGGTGATCTCCGTTGATATAGTCAGACATACTTGCTTTGTTTACGTCTCGGCTACTGGCGCATACCTGCTACATGTGACGTAAGCAGTACGCGCGACCAGAGCCGTGACAACCCTTTCGTCATCGTTTTAACAGATTTATACGGTTTGACAGTTTAGACGAAAGCGCAAAGCTTTTGCGTTTCTAGGAATTCCACCCTGGAAGGTAGTCTCACTTTTTTGCGGTTTCACCCCGTAAAAACGCCGTTTCCGTATAAACGAAAGGCACATCCGTAAAAATATTTTTGCGGATTCACCTGCTAGCGTTTCCGTCTAAACGGGGCCTTAATCGAACCCGAGTACCATATATCACATCCCCCTTTCTTAAGGAAAAGTTATTACTTTTAGTAAAAGTTATTACTCTCTTAATGCAGACCAGAATTAGCTAAATACTTCAATCACCTTTCCCAACAGCTTACCAACAGGAATAATGTAACAAATAATAAACTCATATTGTCAGTATCAGTTGCTTGGGGCCAGAGGTTCCAGAACAGAGCCCACCGGTGGAGCTCAACCTTCAGCGTTGGCTCGTGTCATAATCACTGTCGCTGTATATCACAGGCGGCACGACAGCTCTCCCAGATCTGGTGCGGCATGTAGGGGAGTCGCCCGTGCTGGACTGGGAGGGCTGGTTCTGGGCAGGCGGCTCATCCCGCAGAGTCCATGGCTCGTCCCGCAGAGTTTCTGGCTGGTCGATGGACTCAGGATCAGCATACTCAGGATCAGCATTCTCAAGCAGACTTGGATGAACCGTTCCTCAGGTGGCATCTGTTTCTCCTGAAGATCACGCCTGCCGGTGATTCCACACTGTAAGAGCGTGGCTCTACTCTTTTGCTCAACACGACAGCAGGCTTCCAGCCTTGCCTTGTTTTCATGTGTACTGTGGTTCCAGGAGTCAGTACAGATAGTGGTCTGGTACCCACATTGTAGTACTTCTCCCGTCGTGCCTGCAGGTGTTGGAGCCTGTTATGTATATTACTTGGGGTGGATGGCTG
Source organism: Notolepis coatsorum (assembly GCF_963971535.1). Taxonomy (NCBI): domain Eukaryota; kingdom Metazoa; phylum Chordata; class Actinopteri; order Aulopiformes; family Paralepididae; genus Notolepis; species Notolepis coatsorum. The sequence goes on from NC_140177.1 coordinate 104,559,297, forward strand.
CAACACTGCGCTGGTGCACGGCAGCGGGCTCCTCAGGACACGTCCCATCAACATTTGCGCTGGGGAGACATCTAGGCCTGTCACTGGTGTGTTTCTCAATGACAGCAAAGCCAGATGCGGGTCAGTGCCTGTTTTAGCTGCCTTCTTCAGTGTGCGTTTCACCATTTTGACCATACTCTCTGCAAGGCCATTGGACTGTGGGTACCCAGGGCTAGAGTGTGTGATTTTGATTCCCCATTCTGCAGCAAACTTCTGCATCTCACAGCTCGCAAAAGGAACATGATCACACACTAGCTCTTTGGGAATCCCATGTCTGGAGAAGACTGACTTCAGCCTTTGTACAGTAAGAAGCATTTTGTATGAAAGTATTCTGTACTTCTGTATGACAACTATTAAAGAAACTTGAAACTTGTATGACTGAGTGGGCAGTCTTGTCTGGTAGGTTTAGCACTTCTGGGTACTTGGTCAGGTAGTCAACAATCACTAGATAGGATTGTCCATGCAGCTCAAATATGTCAGTCCCCAGTTTCATCCATGGCAGTTCTGGTATCTCATGTGACTGGAGAGGTTCTCTTTGGTTTTGTGGCTGCATCTGTTGACATGTGGCACACATTTCCACTTTTTTCTCTATGTCTTGTGCCATTCCTGGCCAGTATAGGACCTTCCTGGCATGGGCTTTCATTCGCTGGACACCTTGGTGTGCAAGATGCAATTTATCCAGGATTACTGCTCTCATGCTCTGAGGAATGATGATCTTGTCTTCCGTTATTACTACACCATCTCTGATGCTCACTGTGTGACGCATCGGCCAGTATTGGTGTAATATGCCATCACAGCGTTGTCTCCTCTCTGGCCAGCCCTTTTGGTGTGCTTGTACCACTGCCTGCAACACTTTGTCTGCTGCAGTTGCTTCCTGGAGTTGCTTGAGCATGTTTTCACTCAACGCATCTGTGGCCTCCATCGCATACACCACTTTCTCCTCAAACAGATTCTCAGTGAGATCTCCAACGTGCCCTTTCACCACTGCACGAGAGAGTGTGTCGGCAACATGCATGTCTTTTCCTGGAGTGTATGTGATTTCAAGATCATAGCACTGCAGCTGGAGAAGCATCCGCTGTAGTCTAGCTGGTGCTTTGCTTAGATGTTTCTTAAAGATGACTTCCAGAGGTTTATGATCCGACTGCACACTCACTGTCTGCCCATATATGTATTGATGGAACCGCTTGGCTGCAAACACAATCGCCAACAGCTCCTTTTCTATTTGAGCATAGTTTTTCTCTGTGTCTGACAATGCTCGGGAGGCATTAGCTCAGCAGGTAGCCTTCCTGTAGAAGACATGCCCCCAAACCATCTTTAGACGCATCCGCTTGGATCGTCAAGGGTTTGTGTTTGTCATAAAACTTGAGACTTTGGGCTGGAATGAGAGCAGCCTTCAGGCTTTCCAGCGCTGCATCATGTTCATGGGCCCACTGCCATGCTGCCTCCTTTCTCAGCAGCTGTCTCAGAGGAGCAGTTATTTTGTGTCTTCCCCTGAAATGTATTGGGCCAAGTATCTTGTCATGCCTAACAATCTCTGGAGGCCTTTCTTGTCTTCCGGTGCCGGCATGTTGGCGATGGCTATCACCTTTGCATCATCAGGTTTAACACCCTCTGGTGTGATGATGTGGCCCATGTATTTCACTGTGTCGACTTTGAACTGGATTTTGTCTTTGTTGAACTTGACATTGGCAGCTTGTGCCCTCTTCATGACCTGCTGGAGGATCTCAGCGTGCTCTTGGTCTGAGGATGCAGCGATTATCATGTCATCAGCTATGATATGTACACCTTCTATGTCACCGAAGGTCTCACTGTTCTTCTGCTGAAACACTTCACTGGCTGACTTGATGCCAAATGGCAATCTCTTAAAGCGGTAGCGGCCCCATGGTGTGTTGAATGTACACAGCTCAGATGATGGCTCATCCAGTTTCACTTGCCAATATCCATCCTTCTCATCCAGAATGGTGAAGATAGATTTCCCTGCCAGTTTGCAACAGACATCGTCTAGAGTGGGAATGGAGTAATGTTGCCTCTGTATGGCCTTGTTCAGATCAGAGGGGTCCAAGCACACCCTGAGTTGAGTATTTTTTTTTCTGTGATCACCAAACTGCTCACCCATGCTGTTGGGTCATTCACAGGGGTTATTACATCTGCTTCCACAAGGTGGCGCAGTGTGACCTTCAGCCTGTCCAGGACAGCAAGGGGAATCTTCCTGCACGCATGTACCACAGGTGTAACTGCCGGGTCAATGTGTATGTGATGTACACCCGGGAACTCACCCAGCCCGCAGAAGAGAGATGGGTACATCTCCAGCAACTCCTCTTTAGTGGCTGGAGGTCTCTTCAGCTTCTCTGTTGTGGCTGGAGGTGTCTTCTCAAGTACATCAATTCGTTTCACAAGCCGCAGTACTTCACTTGCCTCTCTGCCCATGATCGGCACGGTTGACTGGTTGATCACATAGAAATCAAGCTTGGCTTTAGCCTTAGCTGTTTCACACATCAGTGTCACGGTCCCTTCAGGCTTCAGACGGTTCCCTCCATACGCTACCAGCACTGTTCTTGTGGGCTGTAGCTGGATACGACCTGGAAATGTCTTTACAATGGACATAGGCAGCACGTTTCCATCCGCCCCCGTGTCAATCTTGAATTTGACCGGGACATTCCTCACATTGGCCACAGTGTACCATGCAGTGTCTTTACTTTTAGTGACTGCATCCACTTCCACACATGACACAGTACCTATAAACAGTGAGTCTCTACATCTACCTCAGTCTCAATGTCGTGGACACCACGTCTTATTACTGTTCTGTATGTTTGGGTGCCCGTCCTGTCAGCTGGTGTGGAACACATCCTCGCAAAATGGTTTTGCCTGTTACATTTGTGGCATACAGCACCATAAGCCGGACACTGGCGTGGTTCATGTGTTCTCCCACACTTGTTGCATTGTGCAATCCACTCTCTGTTTTTCTTTTCTGTCCTCCTGTCTTTGTAGAATCTTCCCCTCTCTGGTTGAGCTGGAGCTCTACTTATGGCTTGCACATATGATTCCCCCACAGCCTGTGTTGTTTGCATAGCTTGCAACTGGCTCCTCGCAGCTTCTGATGCTCTGCACACATCTACTGCTTTCTCAAGGGTTAAATTCTTCTCCCTCAGTAGCCTTTCTTTCAGAGCAGCATTATTCAGGCTGAACACCAATTTATCTCTGATCATTTTGTTCTCACTTATTTTAAACTCACAGTTTCTGCTCTTCTGGCGCAGTTCTGTGACAAACTTGTCCACTGTCATCCCATCAGCCATAGAATGGGACCAGAACTGGTACCGTTCAAAAACAATATTCTTCTGTGGGCTGCAATATGTTTCAAAAGCCTTGAGGATTGCATCCACTTTCTTCTCGTCACCCCCAACAAATGTGAACGTGTTGAATATGTGACACACATAGACTGTATGTGGTCACAGTGTTTTTATTTGTTTTGAATACATATGCACCTTTAAGGGACTATTTAGTTTAGCCAGCAGATGGCAGTGGAGTCTTAAGCCACAGCCCACAGCGGAGCTGTAACTATTGCTCCTGCCCGTGCTGCTTCCTGTCATTCTGTAACAGGACGCCAATGGGAAACAATAACATTTTCTGTCTCCTCATTTCATCTGTTTACCAACAGGTCAGTAGCATGAAATAAGCACTCAAAACATTCACAAAATGTATGTAAAGCAATGATATGGATGTGGACATTGTTTATTGTATAATTTCGTAACAGATGTCTGTAGATGAGGAGAATGTGGATGCTAGCTAGCAGTCACCTAGCTAGCTGCTAACAGTGTTATTGTGCACGAAGGACAGGTGGAAACGAACGTCATAGCTGCTCGTTTGGTACAGTTAGAGGAATATTATGTTCTATACTTTTTGCCTTATTCATTTACAATGAGTTAAATGATTATATATATATATGTTATATATATTTACTGTTTCTTAATTTGCCTCATTCATTTAAAATGAGTTATAAGGTTAAATATATATATGTTATATATATTTACAAATGTTATTGGGGTATAATTACCTGATGCCTCTATTGTTTGCTATACTGTTTCTTCATTTGCCTCATTAATTTACAATGAGTGATACGGTTAAATATATATGTTATATATATATGCAATTGTTCTTTATTTAATTGAGATCTATACCAAAAGAGTTGGATTCAGATGTATTTTAATAAATACATTCTGTAACAGGAGGCCAATGGGAAACAATAACATCTTCTGTCTCCTCATTTCATCTGTTTACCAACAGAATCCTATCTGTTCAGGGCCCTGTTTCTTGTACCTGGATAACTGAGTTAGCCGGATAACTTTAACTGGATAACTGAGTTAGCCGGACTTTCCGGTTCCATGTACGTGGATTTTCCAAATCACCATGACAACAGATGCAAAAGTTTGAGCCTGGTCGAAAGCAGAGTTCAAGTTCAAGTTAGCCGGATCACGCAGAGCCACGCCCCCGCAAAGAAAGTGACAGCTCGTTTCCTGAAATTATTCCCACAGCCTAGGATCTGCGTTATACCATTCTGAATTACGTTCTTGTGCTCCATTCTTCCAGAGGGGTCTTTTGAAATGTAAAATAGACCCAAAATGCTGATACTAAATTCACTTTGTCCTAAATAATGCACGTTATATATACCGTGGCGCTCGCTCGTGCGATGTACACATTATGTGGTTATTTTAATTGTAACTGGGATTAAGATGTCTGATGAGATGCGCTGTTTGACGGATTTGAGAAATTGAATGAGCCGTTGACGTCACATTAATGAATGAGAATAAAGAGATAAACTTCATTCAAAACAAAGGATATTCTAAACACGGGTCTCTCGTTCATTAATGTATAAACAATGAATTTATCCCATCTGGCACAGTGGTGCAGCGGTAGTGCTCAAGCCTGCCAACCCAGCGACCGGGGTTCAAAACCTGGTGTTTCCAATATGATTTTTTTGAATATAATATTAATGATTATACGCCAAAGTAGCCTGGTTTTAAGTTAAAATATTATAAATCTACATGCATTGAGGATGTCATTCTTTATATAGCTCTCAACGTGCACCAAATTGAATTATTCCTATATTGCAAAAAGAAGGAAAAGACTAGGGTCTCGAACCCCGGTCGTCTGCGTGATAGTCAAAACAACAACCCGTTAGACCACATTGGAGATAAGTTAAATATCGACTATACATCAATCAATGGGTAAGAGAGCCGTATCGTAATTCTGTATAAGTTTAACTAATTATTTTCGCTAGCAAGATCTCATTTGATTATTCAATCCAGCAGGCAAGTTTAAAGAAATATAATCTGATTGATTGAGGTAATGAGGGACTTAAAATTAGCCTATAGATAACGCATTTAACTTGTCGGCGAGGCGATTGAGCCGTATTGCAATCTGTCAATAAAGTTTTAAATCAATTAATCAATCAATGCCGTTAGAGAATCAGGATCTCTGCCATCGATACGTGCTGGCTTTTCGCCTGAAGCGGCCGCACGCATTTAGCCTGAGTCGCAAGTCTGGCTTGAGTTAACGAGACTGAATCCACCTTCGAGGAACAGGAAAATCCCGGCTTCGAACATCGGGTTAACTGAAGCTGGATAATGACATCTTGATCGACTTAGTTGAACCAGGTACAAGAAACAGGGCCCAGGTCTCACACCTGAGACCTGTAACAAATACATCCAAAGCATCTTCACCAATTGTGTGTAACAGTATGGCCACTTTAATTTTTTCATCCTTTGCAATTGCTCCAGAGGCTGTCATATACAGTTGAAAACGCTGCTCCCACCTGCGGCAATTCTCGGCCAGGTGTCCAGTGAGTAGCAGCGATGACAGTGGTTTGAGCTGCTCCATCTCCTCTGTTCTGTGCTCTGCTGCCACGTCCAGATGCTCTTGCTAGCGTTAGCAACAACTAGCACAACAAAAGTTCATCACTCACTCCGCAAATCCGCTGGGTTTTATAATCCGTGAGATCGGCGTGTGTAGAGTGAAGATTCAGCCACTTCTGACACCATGTTGTAGTTTTGGCTGGGTTCCGTATAGCAATAACTTGACAACACACACAAGCTCAGTTGGTAGCCACAGCAACAGGTTTAGTGAGCGTCAGGTCAGGAATGCACCACAGACATCATTAGTCGATCACAACACTCTTCAACACGCTGCTCTTAATCGAACCCGAGTACCATATATCACACACGAGACACTGTATATAGGCAAACCAAATCCATACCAAGACACTGTGTAGGCAAACCAAATCTACACCAAGACACTGTTTATAGGCAAACCAAATCCACACGAGACACTATATAGGCAAACCAAATCCATACCAAGACACTGTGTATAGGCAAAGCAAATCCACACCGAGACACTGTGTATAGGCAAACCAAATCTACACCAAGACAGTGTTTATAGGCAAACCAAATCCACACGAGACACTGTTTATAGGCAAACCAAATATACACCAAGACACTGTATATAGACAAAAGAAATCCACACGAGACACTGTTTATAGGCAAACCAAATCCACACCGAGACCCTGTTCATAGGTAAACCAAATCTAAACTGTGACGACCCCCACTTTACCTGCAAATGGGGAGTCTTCTGACCATAGCTGTCAACATTGGCAGAAGAAAAAACGTGCCCATTTTAGCCACGCCCCTTCTCCAGGCCCCGCCCCCTCCCCCGGCCCCGCCCCCTCCCAATGGAGCTGCCTCGTCGCTGCCATCTGCTGGTCAAAACCTGTATTAAGGAAATTCACTGTATTATTTTACAGATTACTTTTGTTTTCCTATTTTAAGTGTAAATGCTATAAAAATACAGTAAATGACCTTTTATCAAAATATTAACCATTAAATAAAGGTTGTAATCTGTAAATGTATTTGATTTTACTGTAATTTGACAGTATTTGGAAACCATAGATGCCAGACATTTAGTTTTCTTGCAGCTTTTTTTCTTACAGTGTACAGTCAGGGAATCCTAAATCTCCACTAGGCAACCACTTATCAGTCCAACAAGGACTGGGTGAACTAGTTGCTACATTAAATTATTCAGATACCTGGTTGAAAGTGAAATGCTGTGAACATCCCTGCATTAAGTGTAAGACAAATTCAGTATAAATTCAGTTTATGTAGTAGTAGCATTAACATGTTCATATTTATTGAAATCTTACAATTCATACATAAATGTTATGATGAATAAAAAATGGGGGAAGAAGTCCTTCTCTGGTCTGCATCCCCTTAACAATTGTGTATTGCGCCATACTGTATTGTACCCATTCTGCAATCTGTTAAAGTTAGCAATCAATCAATGTATTACCATAGTGTCTTTATACCTTCATCACTGTAGGCTACATATTAATACTACAACTCAAGAATAATCAAGAGGTTTATTTATCACATACATAGTGAAATGCAGGTGGCCAGACATTTAGTTTTCTTGCAGCTTTTTTTCTTACAGTGTACAGTCAGTGAATCCTAAATCTCCACTAGGCAACCACTTAGGCCTAAAAAGAAATAATGGTTTGTTTCCGGTTGCCGACCGACCCTGCCGATTTAGGTGCAACCCAATATATTTTATGAGTTTAAAAAAAAAAGTATAATTTTTTTTTTAAACGTGCCAATTCCGTGAACCGTGAACAGGGCGTGAAGAAGGTTGAAATACAGTACAATCCCGGGAAAAACTGGAGTGTTGACAGCTATGCTTCTGACTCAAAGAGCAGGGTGGAGTGGGTAGGTCGTTAACCCAATTACCCTCACCTGTGCAGTGCAGAGAGCTGCCTGCACACACTGTATATATGTTTCCCTTGTCTAACCCTTCTGTCTGCTTCTCCCATCTGCTTCTCCCATCTGCTTTCCCCATCAAACAGGACAGGTTGTATCAGCCACCAAGTGAACCAACTTGGCATCCTCTGTCCATTCTGTTATGCACATTTGTTGTTTAATTCGATTATTTGTTTAGATAGGATTAAATAAATTCGTTGTTAAATTGTTATCACGTCTGTCGACTCCCTTTATATGATAACCTCTGGTTCGTCATAAAACCAAGACACTGTGTATAGGCAAACCAAATCTACACCAAGACACTGTTTATAGGCAAACCAAATCCACACAGAGACACTGTTTATAGGCAAACCAAATCCACACCAAGACACTGTGTATAGGCAAACCAAATCCAAACAGAGACACTGTTTATAGGCAAACCAAATCTACACCAAGACACTGTGTACAGGCAAACCAAATCCAAACAGAGACACTGTGTATAGGCAAACCAAATCCACACGAGACACTGTATATAGGCAAACCAAATCCATACCAAGACACTGTGTATAGGCAAAGCAAATCCACACCGAGACACTGTGTATAGGCTAACCAAATATACACCAAGACACTGTTTATAGGCAAACCAAATCCACACAGAGACACTGTTTATAGGCAAACCAAATCCACACCAAGACACTGTGTATAGGCAAACCAAATCCAAACAGAGACACTGTTTATAGGCAAACCAAATCTACACCAAGACACTGTGTACAGGCAAACCAAATCAAAACAGAGACACTGTTTATAGGCAAACCAAATCTACACCAAGACACTGTGTACAGGCAAACCAAATCTACACCAAGACACTGTGTATAGGCAAACCAAATCCACACGAGACACTGTATATAGGCAAACCAAATCCATACCAAGACACTGTGTATAGGCAAAGCAAATCCACACCGAGACACTGTGTATAGGCTAACCAAATCTACACCAAGACACTGTTTATAGGCAAACCAAATCCACACGAGACACTGTTTATAGGCAAACCAAATATACACCAAGACACTGTATATAGACAAAAGAAATCCACACGAGACACTGTTTATAGGTAAACCAAATCCAAACAGGAACACTGTTTATAGGCAAACCAAATCCACACCAAGACACTGTGTATAGGCAAACCAAATCCACACCGAGACACTGTTTATACGCAAACCAAATCCAAACAGGGACACTGTTTATAGGCAAACCAAATCCACACCAAGACACTGTGTATAGGCAAACCAAATCTACACCAAGACACTGTGTACAGGCAAACCAAATCTACACCAAGACACTGTGTATAGGCAAACCAAATCTACATCAAAACATTGTGAATAGGCATTTTTCTTTTTTGGGGGGGTGGGGGTTTCAGGTGCTCAGGCAATGAAAGGGCACCCCCACACCTAAAATCTTTAATGGGGAGCGGTTGGGAATGATGCCCCTTAAAAAAGGGGGGAGAAATTATGGATATCCTACTCATTTTAAGTGGAGATGATGGTAAACTGCCAACTGTTAAACAGTAATCCACTATTTTATTGCACTGTAAAAAAAAAAAAAAAAATTTTCCCTAGGGGATCAATAAAGGATTATCTTATTTTATCTTATTGTAGCAGGGTGGATTATCCCTGCTTCGTGGGAACGGGTGTGCACAGCCACTGGGTAGCGAGACACAGTAGAGCTCCTTCTGACTGCGCCTTCGTCTTTGGGCCTGGAGCGTCAACTGGAGGCCGGCAGTGGGAGTGGATGGGGCCCGGGATTTACCAACCTGGTCTGGTACTCTGGTCTTCCTCGCCTTTCCAGGGCGGTCAGCAGTACTCCCCAACTCGCTCTCACTTCCCCCAATACCTCCTTTAACCCTCCCACACCTAGTGACTGAATTGTAAATAAATAACTTAGTTCCTCCCGCAAGCAGTACCCTCCCTCGGTGACATTAGAAACCTTATAGTGGAAAGGGGGAAGTTGGATAGGAAGGGGTTAATTGTATTAACGTTACCCACACCAAAAGAGTTAATAAGAGGCTCAGGAATGGACACGCACACAGGACTCCCATCTACGTTCTTTATCCTTATTTGTACTGTGCAGTTACAAATAGTCAATGGTAAAGGGTGGTTCTATGTCTATTTCAGTTGTGATTCCATCTCTTGTAACACTGGTAAAATACACCCACACTGTATAGAACCAGGTATTGCCGACCCAAATATAATATACTTCAATGTGCTTGACTCATCACCCACGTCTGGGTTAGTACCAGGGATAATACCTCTCTCAGGCTTTACTTATATAGTAGTGATAATACCTCTCTAAGGCTTTACTTATATAACAACAGGTCTGTAACCTCCCCACAGGGAAAGGGTTAAGTAGATGGGAAAATATTATTAAAGAACAAACACGTTATCACACTCAAAGAAAATGAAAAAGGTGGGCCCACTTTACCAAACAAAAGTCCTATACTAATGCCGGCATGTAATGTTTATGGGGTACCCCTATGAACTGTAGTTAGCAACATTAGCTTCGCCCGTAGGCCGCGCCACACTGTGTACTGTGCAATAGGATCCTGAGCACCGAAGTGCCAGTGTACTCAACCAAGATGGCGGCCTCGCCGCACCACCACTGTCCGGGTGGTAAGATGGCGTCGAACGCTCTCGTCCCAGGAGCTAGCAAGCTGTGTTAGGCAGAGGGGGCAGTAACGGGCTGGAGGCGCGTGCTGGGTGATGGCGACCTCTGCTGGACGGGACGAACTCCCGTGCTAGGCTGACGACCGCCGGTGCAGAGCAGATGTAGACCGCCGGCGAAGACAGGCTGCTGGCTGCCGGTGCTGGGTTGATGCGCAATAATAATCTGGGGCTACCTTAACTGAAGCTACTCTGTGGGTCCTAGACAGCCCTCCTGCTAGCCGAAACATACAACAACGCAGGGTGCCTCTAACCACCAGTCCTCTTCAAGCCACACTGGCTGGGCACCTCGCTGGAGGGGATAACATGAGCCAACTCTTGGCTATACCGCTTTCTTCTAGGATAACTCGTTGTATCACTAGGGTTATTCAGTGGGGACATGCAACACGCTACTACGCTTATATTTCTAGTATAACCCGTAATATATTCAAGTTCAATACGTTCACCCGCGTGATCCACTACAGGGCTCTTCCAACGACACGACCAGACAGGTCCAAGTCCAACGTCGAAGAGGCTGGCTCTCCCCACTTCCTTTTCAGTTGACTTGCTTCTCCTCTATGCCTCTCTCGTGCGCTCCGCCTGCCACCGCCGCCCCCTGCTGGTAACGCCAACTAGCCCCACAGGAAGAACTGGGTGGATTGAATATGATTCAGTTTACTGTTTATAATCCATATTCCAGCCGGTGAGAGAAGGAGAAACTCGCGTCATTGTTCGAGAGAATATCAATGGAAACTAGTTAATATGTCTTTGTGCACAAAGGGGAGATAAAAGGCAAGTCAGCACTTCTGAATAATAGTCACATATTCAGGGTGCTACATTTCCCCCCACTTTGAACTTGCTAAGTCCTCTGCAAGTTAATTTAATGGAACACCGATTAACGCATGCATGAATACGGCCCTGAGACCAACAGTTTCATACATAGATCGACAGTCACACATTAGGCCAACAGTTTCACACACTCCTTCATGAATTGGAAACACTGTTCAACAAACACACTCTTTAGCACGTAGTCCTGGCGATACCGAGCGGTTAGCCGACCTCTAGTGCTCCTCTGGGGCCGGGTGGGTTCCACTTCCCCCACCTCCGACTCCGTGTCGGATTCTTCAGTGCCTGTTGGCGGGTCATTGACCACAGCCTCGCCCTCCGGGGCCATCGGTGGACCGCCAGCGGCCTCCTCTTCGACTCCGTCTCCGCCGTCCTCCCCATCCTCTCCTGAGAGGGTCGACTCCACCTCTGACTCGGCGTCCGCTGCCTCTTCAGGGGCGTCCCGCAGGGGCCTGGGGTGGTTACACGCCCTAGGATGCGGTTCCCGACGGTATTCGAAAGCAGCTCCTATGTCCGATTCGGACGAGCTCCGCGGTGCCACAGGGATCTGTCGAGGAGCCCTCGCCCGCACTTCCGGGTCGGAGGCCGGAAAGGGACAGGTCTTGAGCTGGTCTCGATGCACAGTCCTTTCTGGACCCCCTGCTTCGGGCCTGACTGTGAACACGGGCATCCCTTTGTGGCTCTGCTTAACCACCACATAAGACGTAGGCTCCCACTTGTCCTGTATCTTATTACGGCCCCGGATTCGGTGGTCGCGTATCAGGACCCGGTCCCCGGCCCGCAAGAGTGCGCCTCTGCTCTTCCTGTCATAAATCCTCTTGCGTCGATGAGACGCATGCTTCGCCGTGGCCTCGGCGGCCTCCGCAGCGGCCTTTAGTCGCTCGTGGTGACCCTGCACCCACTCGTCCAGGTCCTCCGCCCCTTCGTCAATGACGTCTCTGCCCCCCAGGACATCTCGGGGCATCCTAGCGTCCCTCCAGAAGAGCAGGTAGAAGGGGGAGTATCCCATTGGGGGAGTGCACATGGCAGTTGTACGTAAGTACAAACTCGGGTAGGTGCTCCTTCCAGTCCCGCTTCTTCTCTGCGTGCAGACTACGCAGCATGTCATGCATAGTCCGATTGAACCTCTCACATTGCCCATTCCCCTGGGGATGGTAAGGCGTGGTGCGGCTCTTGGAAATTCCATACAGTCGGCAGAGCTCCTTGATGACACTCGACTAGAAATTTCGCCCTTGGTCGGCATGGAGTCGGGCAGTACTTGATGATGGCGGCGGCGGTGGTGGTCTTCGCAGTCTGATCTTTGGTCGGTATGGCAATAGTGAATCTGGTGAACATATCAGTCAGCACCAGTACGTTCTCGTAGCCACCCACCGACCTTTCCAACACGGTAAAGTCCATGGCAAGGACCTCCATGAGTGCCGTCACGTTAGTGCAGGTCATCAGGGCCTGGGCCTTAGGGAACACGTCATGGGCTAATGCACACCGCTTGCATTGCTGCACCCATTTCTTCACCTCTTCTGCCATTCCGATCCAGTAATAACTTCGCCTCATCAGAACCACCGTCCCTCGTCCCCCGTAGTGTCCCCCATCCTCGTGTTGGGTCTCGTAGATCCTCCGTCGCAGGGCCGTGGGCACCACCAGCTGGAGAACCTCCTCCCCGTCGCGGGGGTCACTGACGCGCCGAAACAGTACTTGTTGGTGCAGACGGAACCGCTCCGACTGCCCGTATAACTTGCGGAGCTTCGGGTCTCCTTCTTTCAACTGTACTTTAGTGGGAGGGACCCCCTGCGTCACCGCCCGCCACACCAGACCCAACTCGGGGTCGTCCGCCTGCAGTTGCCGCATTTCCGCCCAGTCATACCCGCTGTTCCCCTTCTGTGCCGCTACCTGTCGTGCGCTGACACTCGGGACCTCCCGCGTCTCTGTTGGTCTCTCGGGGCCTAGCAGGGCCCGTACTTCCTCTGCTGGGACCACGACGTAGCCATCGCGGGCGACTGGTACGGGGGCGCACAATAGGGCGGTCCGTTCCTGGAGACCCTGACGGGTGTGAGTGCCGGTCGCGGGTATCGTTAGGAAGTCTTTCTCGGTGTCTTCCACTTCAGGCTCTGACCGCATCGGCATGCGAGACAGGGCGTCGGCGTTCTGGTTGAGTCGACCAGGTTTGTATTGCACCACGAAGTCGTACTCCGCGAGCTGAGCATTCCAGCGCTGCTCCACTGCTCCCAGGTTGGCCGTGCCAAGGTACCTCAGCGGGTTGTGGTCGGTGATCACGGTGAACTGGGAGTACATCAAGAGGTCCCTGAACTTCTCGGTGATCGCCCACTTCAGGGCGAGGAGCTCCAGCTTGAACGCACTGTAATTTTGGTCATTCTTTTCGGACCCACGCAGACCTCGGCTCGCAAAGGCGATGACTCGCTCCACGCCCTCTTGCTTCTGACTTAGTACTGCTCCCAGTCCCAAGTAACTCCCGTCCGTGGTCACTATGAAGGGGAGCCGGAGGTCGGGGTAGGCCAGCACCGGAGGCGTCAAGAGGCACTCCCGCAGATGGTCGAAGGCCGTCTGACACTGCAGAGTCCACTTGAAGGCCTCGGGCCGGCCTTTGGTGAACCCCTTTTTTTCTTTCCCCATCAGGGCGTGCAGTGGCTGGGCCACCCGGGCGAAGCGGGGCACGAACCGCCGATAATAGGACAGGAACCCGATCACCTGCCTCACTTCCTTCGCTGAGCGTGGCGCTGGCCAGTCCTCCAACGCCTTCACTTTGTCGGTGTCGACCTGTATGCTGGCTGCTGAGACGATGTGTCCCAGAAACTTGACTTCGGTCTTCAGAAGGAAGCACTTCCGGGGCTTGAGTTTGAGCCCATGCTCCCGAAGCCGTCCAAACACCAGGTCCAACTTCTGACAGTGGCTCTCGAAGTCGCTGGCGAACACCAAGACGTCGTCTAGATAGACGAGTAGGACGTCAAAGGCCAGGTCCCCCAGCACGGCGGTCATCAACCGCTGAAATGTCGCTGGTGCGTTACACAGCCCAAAGGGCATACGGGTCCACTGGTAGAGGCCGAAGGGCGTTGTGACGGCCGTCTTCTCTTGATCTTCTTCTTTCACCGCCACCTGGAAGTAGCCGGCGGTGAGGTCGAGCGAGGAGAAGGTCTTGGCCTGCCCCAAGGTGTCTAGGGACTCCTCGATACGAGGTAGGGGGTACGCATCCCGGTGCGTCACGTTATTTAGGCGGCGGTAGTCACAGCAGAACCGCACGGAGCCGTCCTTCTTTATGACGATCACGGCTGGTGACGCCCACGGACTGCAGCTCTCTACCAGGACACCCTGGTCCACCAGGTCTTGTACGTGCCGCTTTACCTCTTGGAACACGTGGGGCGGTATTCGGCGGTGCCGTTGCTTGACCGGGAGTGCGTTACCGGTGGGGACGTAGTGAGTGACCGTGGTTGTGTAACCATAGTCCCCGTCGTCTACGGAGAACACCGCCTTGTGTTTCTCCAACACTTGATTTAGTCGGCTCACTTGGGCTGGTGTGAGATCCTGAAGGTTCGCCTGTACGGGCACGGCGAGCCCTCGGGTCCTCCCGTCCACCACCGCCGAGGGCGGGCTGTCTCGAGCCTCAATCGCCATCACTCGGACGCCTCCGTCTACTTCCTCCACGGCCACCCTCTCCTTAGGCCGTACTTGACGGGGGCAGTGGAGCTCCGCCAGTCTGGACCGGGGTCGGAGCACCATCTCGGCGTTGGTCGGATTCAACACCCCCACAGGCACTCTTCCCTGTCGGGCGTACACCACCACGTTCGCCACCAGTAGTCCGGGGGGCAGGTTGGCACTCGGCGTGTTCTCTAGCATCACGGGACGCCGCATCCCCACCGTCGTCTCACAGCGGCCTGAGACGATAACTTCGCTGTGCAGGGGAATGAACACCGGCTCCCTGCCGGCCACCTTAACGTACCCCATCCTTCCCGGGGCGGTACACTCTCGGGCTTCTTGGGCCATGGCGGCGACCACACGGCGGATGGCGACGCTTCTAGCGGCGACGCGGCTTCGGCTCGCCAGGCGCATCCCCTTGATCCCCTTGAACAGGCCGTCTACGCCGCCGAGCACGTTCATGCCCAGAAGTCCCTGGACGGCGTCTCCTGGGGGCACTCGGGCGGGATCGTCTTTTATTATGAATATGCATTTCCCCGTAAATGTCATATCCAGGCACTTCACCTCGGCGTAGAGACACCCCACCACTGGGATCTCCAACCCGTTGGCGGCGGTGAGAGTGATCAAGTTGGCGGGGGTCAACTTCGTCCGCGGGAAGTGTCTTTGGAAGTGGCTCTCAGTCATGGTGGTGACCTCGGCGCCTGTGTCGAAGAGGCAGCGGGTCTCGACCCCGTCGATCTGGACGTCTAGCGTGAAGCACTCCCCGTGCACGTCCTGCGTCACGGGGCCCTCCGTGGCCGAGTCGGCGGCTCCTGCCGCTACGGCTTCGACTGCCCTTCGTGGTCCGGATCGGTACCCCGACAGGCCCGGAGCTTCCGGAGTGGGCGCAGAGGCTGGGTGTGGTCCGCTGGCTGGGCGGGGGCAATCTCTGCTGATGTGGCCCGGCTGATTGCAGGCATAGCAGATCAGCCTGCCCTCTTTGTCTCGGTGGGGCGATCCCCGCGTAGTAGCGGGCGCGTCGTCTCGGCGGCACCGTCCGGCCGCGCCTCTCTGGGGCGTGTCTCGCTCTTGTTGGAAGGCCTGAAAGAGTTGCTCCTGGCATGCGCCCAGCCGCTCCTGTCCTGCGAAGAGCTGCTTAATAGCCTCCTGCAGCGTGTCTTCGCTCATCGGGGCCTCTCGTCACTCAGCGGCCGCAGCGTGGACCAAGCCCCGGGTGGGACCCTTGACGGGGGGAGGACCAGCTCCTCCTCCAACCAATCGATCGCCGCTTTCAGTACCTGGGGGAGCGCCCGCGTCCCATCCTACCTCATGTACTTCCTCATTTCCCGCCTCAGGGTCTCGTCTCGGAGGCCCACCACAAACTGTTCCTGCAGCAGGGCGGCGGCGTCGGTGACCTGGGTGGGCACCTGACGTCGTAGGCGACAAATCCTCTCTAGCAGGTCGTAGGCGAATTGTCTCACAGTCTCCCCGGCGGCCTGCCTCCGGTCGTAAAACTCCCCCAGGCGGACACTGACAGGGGCCTTGTCTCCATAGGTCTCTTCGAGGAGCGCGAACAAGGCTTCTGTGTCAGGGGCGATTCCCTTTGTCAGGAGGCGCACCGTCTGTTTCGCCTCGCCTTTCAGGTGGAGCTGTACGACCTCCACTTGTTCCTCCGCCGGCACTCGACTGGCACGGAGATGGGTCCTCATTGCCTGGATCCAGTCCTCCACAGGCAGCTCTCCCCTCTCCTTTTCTCCTCCAAACTCACTGCACTTCCGCTCCCGCTGGACGTACACCACCGGGGGGGTCGCTGGGCATCCAGGAGGGTGCTGTTGGAGCACGGCTTGCGCCAAGGCAAGCGTCTCTCGCTGGCCGAGCCGGGCCTGCTCCAGGCATTCGTGCTGGTGGTGCAGGGCGCTCGCTTGGTCTTGGAGTTGACCCCGCAGGGACTCCACTTGTGCAGCCAAGGTCCGCATCGTCTCGGCTTCCTCTCTTTCCTCCTCGAGAAGGGCCGGTGAGTCACCTCGTCGCTCCGCTGAGGACGACTCTGCTCTGACCTCCGGCTTCGGGGCGTCGCTCTCCGACATCGTAAGTCTCTTGGTCGTCACGTTCGAGGGAGTAGGTTAGGATGTTGATCCTGTTCGTGACGCCAAATGTAGCAGGGTGGATTATCCCTGCTTCGTGGGAACGGGTGTGCACAGCCACTGGGTAGCGAGACACAGTAGAGCTCCGTCTGACTGCGCCTTCGTCTTTGGGCCTGGAGCGTCAACTGGAGACCGGCAGTGGGAGTGGATGGGGCCCGGGATTTACCAACCTGGTCTGGTACTCTGGTCTTCCTCGCCTTTCCAGGGCGGTCAGCAGTACTCCCCAACTCGCTCTCACTTCCCCCAATACCTCCTTTAACCCTCCCACACCTAGTGACTGAATTGTAAATAAATAACTTAGTTCCTCCCGCAAGCAGTACCCTCCCTCGGTGACATTAGAAACCTTATAGTGGAAAGGGGGAAGTTGGATAGGAAGGGGTTAATTGTATTAACGTTAACGTTACCCACACCAAAAGAGTTAATAAGAGGCTCAGGAATGGACACGCACACAGGACTCCCATCTACGTTCTTTATCCTTATTTGTACTGTGCAGTTACAAATAGTCAATGGAATGTCTATTTCAGTTGTGATTCCATCTCTTGTAACACTGGTAAAATACACCCACACTGTATAGAACCAGGTATTGCCGACCCAAATATAATATACTTCAATGTGCTTGACTCATCACCCACGTCTGGGTTAGTACCAGGGATAACTTATCAGGCTTAACTTATATAGTAGTGATAATACCTCTCTAAGGCTTTACTTATATAACAACAGGTCTGTAACCTCCCCACAGGGAAAGGGTTAAGTAGATGGGAAAATATTATTAAAGAACAAACACGTTATCACACTCAAAGAAAATGAAAAAGGTGGGCCCACTTTACCAAACAAAAGTCCTATACTAATGCCGGCATGTAATGTTTATGGGGTACCCCTATGAACTGTAGTTAGCAACATTAGCTTCTCCCGTAGGCCGCGCCAACCTGTGTACTGTGCAATAGGATCCTGAGCACCGAAGCGCCAGTGTACTCAACCAAGATGGCGGCCTCGCCGCACCACCACTGTCCGGGTGGTAAGATGGCGTCGAACGCTCTCGTCCCAGGAGCTAGCAAGCTGTGTTAGGCAGAGGGGGCAGTAACGGGCTGGAGGCACGTGCTGGGTGATGGCGACCTCTGCTGGACGGGACGAACTCCCGTGCTAGGCTGACGACCGCCGGTGCAGAGCAGATGTAGACCGCCGGCGAAGACAGGCTGCTGGCTGCCGGTGCTGGGTTGACGCGCAATAATAATCTGGGGCTACCTTAACTGAAGCTACTCTGTGGGTCCTAGACAGCCCTCCTGCTAGCCGAAACATACAACAACGCAGGGTGCCTCTAACCACCAGTCCTCTTCAAGCCACGCTGGCTGGGCACCTCACTGGAGGGGATAACGTTAACATGAGCCAACTCTTGGCTATACCGCTTTCTTCTAGGATAACTCGTTGTATCACTAGGGTTATTCAGTGGGGACATGCAACACGCTACTACGCTTATATTTCTAGTATAACCCGTAATATATTCAAGTTCAATACGTTCACCCGCGTGATCCACTACGGGGCTCTTCCAACGACACGACCAGACAGGTCCAAGTCCAACGTCGAAGAGGCTGGCTCTCCCCACTTCGATTTCAGTTGACTTGCTTCTCCTCTATGCCTCTCTTGTGCGCTCCGCCTGCCACCGCCGCCCCCTGCTGGTAACGCCAACTAGCCCCACAGGAAGAACTGGGTGGATTGAATATGATTCAGTTTACTGTTTATAATCCATATTCCAGCCGGTGAGAGAAGGAGAAACTCGCGTCATTGTTCAAGAGAATATCAATGGAAACTAGTTAATATGTCTTTGTGCACAAAGGGGAGATAAAAGGCAAGTCAGCACTTCTGAATAATAGTCACATATTCAGGGTGCTACATTATGTTAGATCCTAATGTGAAAAACTGTGATTTTATGTCTGCACTTTGTGCTCATTTTACCCTTGCTATTATTTGACTTATTTTTACTTTTATTTATACGCCCCACTATCCGCTGGGTGCATACTATGACCTTCATTATGTTTTGTAACAGATTACAGAAATTCAAGAAGCCTATTGGAACTTGAGGTTCTGATTTTGATCTGCATTATTTGTATCCCACTTTATGCTTAGCTTTTGCTGCTTGTTTTACACTGATTTTATGTCATATTTCTTACTGATGTAAAGCACTTTGAACTGCAATGCCCTGTATGAAAGGCGCTATACAAATACAGTTATTATTATTTATTTACACCCTACCTGTGCACATGCCTGATCCACACCTGTAGCACACACTGTGCCGGCCGTGACAGTTAGAAGCGAGAAGGGCTGCAGCGTTGGCAGAAGAGCAGCATGTTGCTGTCTGCTGTCTGTCTTGTTTCATCTGACCTCATCATCTCAGTGGAAAAGGTTAATGTTTTGTTTTCCATCGCTGTAACCTGTAACCCACCTGTGATCCACCATGATTTTGCCATCTCAGGGGTGTAAAAAGTACAGATAAATTATACTTAAGTGAAAGTATGGGTAGCGTCTCAAAATCATACTCAAGTAAAAGTCATAGTATCTGGCAAAAAAAAAACTTGAGTAAAAGTAAAAAAAAGTTTCTACTTTGAAATGTAAAAAGTAAAAGTAAAAACTTTTTTTCGGACTGTCTATTCTTCTGATAGCAGGTGTTTATTCAAAGATCCCCACTTTCTAGTCTTGCACAAGGACCAATCAGCATGGGTAGGGGCAGGTTAATTTTCCATTGATGGGGATTTGAATGGCTGTTTTTAAATAAAGTGCGGACGCGGGATTAATAACGTTAACGTTAGTTCGGCCAGAGAAACAAATATACTAATTAAAATGGTTGGACCTGCGAGATTTGTACTTTGTACTTTGTAGGTCTGCATTTTAAATATAAGGAGTAAAAAGTATGTTTTTCTCTGAAATGTAATTGAGTAAGAGTACAGTACAAGTATACAAACCTAATAATACTCCCCTGATGGTGATCGCTGTAACCCACCTGTGATCCACGGGGATGGTGATCGCTGTAACCCACCTGTTATCCACGGTGATGGTGATCGCTGTAACCCACCTGTTATCCACGGTGATGGTGATGGCTGTGACCCACCTGTGATCCACCATGATGGTACCGTCTGTAATGTTTGTGGTTTCTATCCTTTCTCAGGAGTGGAAACGATAGGTTATGTAGATAACCTAGCTCTGAGCCTTACGAGATACCTCCCATCTCCTGGGATACCTAATGTATCTCCCACAAACAAAATACATGCACCCCACCTGTATGGGGCCCCGCCCCTTATGGTGGCACAGCCCATATAACCATGACTCTGGTCATGAAACACCCTTCCTCGCCAAAACCCGTCCCAGGAAAAGATCCCTCAAGAGGGAACTCAGGGCCGCGCAGAGCGGGACGCTCAGCCAATACTAATATAACTAGGTTATCTACATAACCTATCGTTATATAACGTATTTGCTTTCGCGTCCCGCTCTGAGCCTTACGAGATAATGGGGAAGAGCGGGCGCGAGACCCGACAGATGTACCCCCTGAGGACCCATAAGCCCACATCAAGGGGTGCGGGGAGCCCTGTCACCCCATCCTTCCTAATGAAGGGGGGGCGCAGTCAACTCCACCTGAATGCGAACAAGAGGGAACTAGAACCCCTTGAACACACCGTACAGGCGGAACCACGTGTGACTCAACACACTGTGGTCCATACCCATACACTCCTGCTACCCGACCAAAGGACGGGAAGCAGGAAAGGCCACAGACCCCAGAACCGCCTGGGAGACAGAACCCCCGGTCATGTCCATGAGGTAAAACCTTACAAAGGGGCCCGGTGAGGACCATGAAGCTGCAGCACAGATGTCCTCCACCGAAGCCCCACCCAGGAGAGCGGCAGAGGCAGCCAACCCACGAGTGGAGTGCGCCCTGACGCCCCCAGGGGGATCCTGCCCAGCCAACGTGTAGCAGAGGGTAATACCCTCGCACAACCAACGGGACAGGCGCTGCTTCGACAGTGCCTTACCAGCACGAGCCCCACCGTAACAGACAAAAAGCTGGTCGGTAACCCTGAAGTCCTGAGTACGGCTGAGGTAAATCCCCAAAGCACGGACTGGACATGACAGGTGAAGGCCCGCATCTAACTCACTAGTGTGAGGAGGAGGACGAAAAGCCTGAACCACAATATCCCGGGAGCGGAAGGAACTCCGGATATTCTTAGGCACGAAAGCAGGATTAGGTCGCAGAGTGGCACCGCAATCGGTCCGAAAAGACAGGCACTCTGGACGTACCGAGAGAGCACAGAGCTCACCCACGCGTTTAGCGGAAGTGACAGCCAGTAGGAACGCGGTCTTGAAAGACAGCTGTCCCAACGGCGCCTGCTCGAGCGGCTCAAACGGGGCCAAGGACAACCGACCGAGGACCAATTGAAGATCCCAAGTCGGAGCCAAGGAGCGTTGCACCGGCTTAACGCGTCGAGCGCCAAGCAGGAAACGCTTCACAAGAGGGTGGCTGAACAAAACAGTCCCCTCAAAACCCCCATGATAGGAGGATATAGCTGCCGCATATACCCTCACTGTCGAAGCCGACAGCCTACCAAGAAGAGACTGGAGATAACCCAGAACAGCATCCAGGGGGCAGGAGACAGGGTCCCAGCCCCCCCCGTACACCACTCTTGGAACGCACGCCACCTGCCCGCGTAAACCACGACAGTGGAGGGAGCATGCGCACACCGGATGGTATCAACCACCGCGGGATCCATCCTCTCCAGACTCACCCTCCCACCAGCCACACCACCAGGCGTTGACCCAACACCGGAGGCTGGAAAAGCACTCCGTTGTGCTGCGAGAGGGCCGTCGCTGACCACGGAATGACCCAAGGAGGAGCGACCAGAAGCTGGATTAAGACCGGGAACCACACTGACGTGCCCCGGTCCGGCGCGACCAGGATCACCGTCCTGCGCTCCCTCCGTATCCGCTCCAACAGCTGACTCAACAGCTGTACAGGAGGGAAGGCGTACAGAAGACCGGGCGGCCACGGAAAGGTCGAGAAGGCATCCACCCCCAAGGGGGGATGATCCGCTCGACTGAGCGAGAACCACAAGGGGCACTTGTGAGAACGTCGGCACGCAAACAGATCTACCGAGGCCTCCCCGAACCGATCCCAGATCTGTCTGACTATGTCGGGGCGGAGTTCCCACTCATCGCGACGAGGACCGCCCGAGACATTATATCCGCCGCCACATTTTTCCGTACCAGGAACATGGAGCGCCCGCAGACTGCGCAGCCTGCGGGATGCCCATAGCAACAGTTCGAGCGCCACCCGGAGCAGGCGGGCGGAACAAGTCCCACCCTGCCTGTTGATATACGCCGCCGCCATCACATTGTCCGTCCTGACCAAAACGTGTTTGCCCACCACCAGGTGGCTGAGCCGTTTGAGGACCAGGAGGACCGCCTTCAACTCCAACACATTGATATGCAGGACAGCTGGGTCGGCATGACCCGTCCAGCTGCCCCCCACTGTATGGGTCCGAAACGCCCCTCCCCAACCCGTGAGAGAGGCGTCGGTGAAAACCGTGACGTGGGAGCCACTGCTGCCCATGGGGACCCCAGCGGAGAGGATACCCAGCCTCCCCCAGTGGGCGAGATCCCCCCATATCGACAAAGGAACCGTCAACCGTCTCCCTTTGCCCCACACCGGATCTATTCTCAAAGAGAGAAACCACCTCTGTATCCGCCTCATAAAGAGGAGGCCAAGAGGAACCACCGCGTGGGCCGCCGACATAAGGCCCAGCAGACGCATCACCTGCAGCGCCGTAACCGTCCCTCCCAGACGGAAACCCCCAAGCGCGTGACAGAGATCCCCCCGACGCTGCTCCGAGAGGGTCGCAAGCATGGGCTTCGACCTCAATGTCAAGCCCAAGTACTCCACCTGTTGACTGGGAAGAGGGGTACTCTTCTTCCAATTCACAGCAAAACCCAGGCTGGTGAGGAATTCCACCACCAGTCGAGTATGAGACCTGGCAACCTCCTCTGAACGGCTGAGGAGCAGAATGTCGTCGAGATAGAACAGGACTCGTATCCCCCGACGACGTAAAGGCCCCAGAGCAGCCGCCACGCACTTGGTGAATGTGCGGGGAGCCAGAGAATAACCGAACGGCATTCTGTGGTACTCGTACGCTACGCCCTGAAACAGGAACCGTAGGAACTTCCTGTGAGGAGGGAAAATGGGTATGTGAAAATACGCATCCTTCAGGTCTATGGAGGTGAACCAGTCCCCCCTCCTGACAGCAAGCAGAAGGAGTCGGATGGTCAACATCCTGAACGGTCTCACTACAATCAACCGATTGAACATGGACAGATTCAGTATAGGTCTGACCCCCCCAGTTTTCTTGGGCACCAGAAAATAACGGGAGTAGACGCCTGACATTGCGTCCTCTCTCGGGACCACAACGACGGCCTGCTTCGCCAACAGAGATTGGATCTCGTCGGCCAGGGCTGTCACTGCGCCCGACCCTAACAATAGGGTCGGCACCAAACCTGAGAACGGAGGATGGGGCAGCGCAAACTGCAAAACCAGCCCCGCCTCTAACGTTCTCCTCATCCACCGATTCAAAGGGCATTCTCGTCGCCATATGTGAATATAATCCCACAGCGCCCCCGCCGTCAACTGACGCTGGGCCGCAAGGAACAGCAGATAATTGGCCCGGTCCCACCCGTCGTGCAAAGCACCCAAGGGGGGACCCCGACAGAAAGGGCCGGTTTGATACGGGAGGAGCGGTCATCAAACTTGTGGACACACACTCACCCCCTGAACACCCCTCCAGCACACGCTGATGAGTTGTTCCGCAGCCAGACACGCAAGGCCTGAGGACCCCATGGGCTCCTACACGCCGAAGCCCTGCAGTGATATTGCTATCACTCAAATCACGCTCGCCTCTCCTTTGCAGACCACTGCCGGTTTGACGGGAGTGGGAGGCAACAGCGCGATACCCCGCCTGGCGAGGGCGAAGCCGGGGTAACCCCTGCTGAGCATTCAACAGAAGAGGCACCGAGTCCCCCTGCTGACCACTGGAGCTAGTGGCAGCTGTAACACCAGGTTCCACCCACCCACAACCTGCGGTGTAGGAACCACGCGACGACGGAACATTCTCACGGACAGACCCAGGCTCAGCCATCAACTGGGTGTCAGCCCCTGTCTCCATGAGAAGCAAAGAATGGGGCCGCATACGCTTCAATGAAGGTTCGCGGCCCGCAGCCAAAAGAGAACGCTCAGAGCCCCGCTTCTGGGGGTACCAGAGAGAGGATTGAACGGGGAGCGGGCTGCTCGCGGCAAAATGACGACGGGTTGGTTTACCAAACCCGAAATCACCCAAAATGGCCGATCCCTCGGCCGCCAAGACTGTCGGCCTTGCGATACCCTGTTGATTCTCCAACCAGGGCACCACTGGGGAAACATGGCCACCTGTCGAGGCTCTCGCCACAGTCGTTGACGAGACCGTGCTCCCACCCCTGGCTGCACAGCGTGAGGCGGTGTAGGACCCGGATCAATAACCGCCTGCGCCTCCACAGAACGCCCAAAAAGACTATCTGTGGAAAAAGGAGTCGTGAGGAGAGAAAACCTATCCTCTTCCCCAAGAGGAGACTGCTCCAACCAAACATGCCTAACAACCAAAGTCGATAGCATCCGAATCCTCCCCGCAGTTATAGCTTGCGACTGAGTCAAGATCTCTATAACACCACAAACATGAATCACGTTCATAGTGTCGGTTGGACCCAAAGACCTACAACCCGACGCCATCTTGGATAGGAAAGTAGCCAGCTGAGCCAAAACACTGGCCGCCGCTAAATGCCATCCTGCAGCAGTATACCACTCATTCGTCCACACTGCCACCCTCCGAGCCGACATGCTATCAAGCAACAGCCGGGCGGAACGTCGTTCATCCCCGCCTGGGCACAAAAAAGAAGCTACCTGGCTACTTAGCCAAGGTACCCCCGGCCTGCACCCCGTCGTCAGCCCCTTCACCCGCAAAAAAGGTAAATAGAGCTCAGCGAACCCCCCCACATCCACCACCGACTGACCTTCATCAATGAAGCTGGCAAGAGGAGGGAAAAGCGGAATCCCGCGGCGGGGATTATTAGACATTCCAGCGTCAACATCAGCGTCAGCAGAAAAAACAGCAGTAGCATTAGCGTTAACAGCATGTTCCAGGATCGCCAGGACATCGCCCACTACAGTGGAACGATCGCCAAGCCGCCCCGGCCCTGGTGCCGAAACATACTCCACAGCACGACCAACACCGACATTGATGCCTACTGACACAGACCTCACCTTTGTACAAGCCGACCCGTTAGCCAAACCTTGTACGCTGCCCCTCGGTCCGTCGCCGTCAGCCGAGGAACCACCAGCACAGGTCTCATGTGTCGCCGAAACAAGCTCCGGAGAATCCAGGGAAAAACAACTCTCCGGTAAGCCCTCAATATTACGAATCTTCCTTAATCTTTTCATTCCGCTAGTCTCGTATGGTGCACGCATCTGTTCATGGGAGATACATTAGGTATCCCAGGAGATGGGAGGTATCTCATAAGGCTCAGAGCGGGACGCGAAAGCAAATACTTTATATAACCCTACTGCCATTCTGGAGTACTTCACCCTGTTCCCTGCAATTAGCTCTGATTGATTGTCACCTGATTTGTTGTCACTAATTACTGCATGTGGTTTGCTGGGTATTTTGCCTTTATAGTAATCCTTTGTTCTGCTGTCTGTTGTCGGATCTTCAACAGAAGTACTGCGAGCAGTCGGCCACGGACAGAAGTGGGACATCTGTCGGGTTTTGTTATTATGTTGTGTTAAACTATTTCTCCGTCTTGTGTACGGTTTTCGCTATTCTAAATTGTCTCTCAGTTGTAGCCTGGCTACATTATGCTTTCTCGTTCCATTATCTTGCTCTAGTGTTTCTGATAATAAAATAACACATATTTTGAGAAGAGCAACACCATCTCCGCCTCCTTCTTCCTTTCTACTATTGGACTCAACATTCCTACCTTGAATCATAACACTGTCTGGTTCTCTCTGGACACATTCATTTATCACTGTTTCACAAGAGGCTCACACTCCTACGCAGAGATGTGGACGACATTCCACTGTCAACCTGTGTACCTTACTTGCTGGTAGTACAGCACGACATGGCACAACATCGACGTACAGTGTGGTGTGAAAGAGGAGGTCTTTAAATAGACCACCATGGTCAGTGTAGGTGGGACGATTGGCACGTCAGCTAAGCTGTCACAGTGCACATTAATCAACATTACTGTAAATGTGTCAGTTTTAGCCAGCTGGCGAATTAGCAACTGTAGTACTTTTGGCAAGATGTTATAAAAACATACACCTAAAATAGAAGCATTAAAAGCAAAACACAATATTTACAACACAATCCAACATAATAGTAAAAGCAATAACAAAATACTAAGGCTGTCAATCGATTAAAATATTTAATCTGATTAAATCAAATCAAATCAAATCAAATTTATTTATAAGGCCCGACAACACACGTTAATGTCCCCATGGGCCGTACAGGTCTTCTTTAAACAAGTCAAGAAGAAAACATAACAATAAGTCAAGAACAGAACAAGAACACCATAAGGTCCAAATAATTTAAGATAAATGCAAATAAATGAAAGAATGCAAGCACTCCCAGACATACCCCACGCGAAGGTAAGGAAAAACTCACTAAAACCTAACAATAGGGAAAAATTCTCCACAGGCAGTGTGGAGGAGAGAAACCTTAGAAGGGCCATTCAAGGGGGGATCTCCCTTCTTAGATGTCGGTGATAGTAGTGTTGCAGATTAGCAGTTGATTAATCGCATGATTGTCCATATTTAACTCGCGATTAATCGCAAATTAATCGCATATTTTTTATCTGTTCTAAATCTACCTAAACGGATCTTTTTCAAGGTTTAATACTATTATCAACATGAGAGTCAACAAATGCTTGCTTTATGTAGCCATTTAACACAAAAGGAGGACCCTCATGCATTGCAAATTTGAATTAAATTCAAAACAGAGTGATGCACAAAATAACTTAAAAGAAAATAATAATTTAAAACAATGAATAAAGTGTGATTGAAATAATAGGGGGAAGAAAACGTTAGGAACTTGTTACATTCACCCACACAAAGGCTGAGGACTCACACCCCCACCCCCCCTCTCTCTCACACACACACACACACACACACACACACACACACACACACACACACACACACACACACACACACACGCACACACGCACACACACACACACACACACACACACACACACACACACGTTGAGTCAGAAACAAACATAGTATCAATGAGAGTATCAATAATAGACCTGAGTGACTTTTATTTACTTAGGCCCATCGCAATGGAGCATAGGCCATCTACAACTTTTCTCCATCCAACACGGCTTTGGGCTGTCCTTTCTGCCTCCCCCCAGCTAGTTCCTTGTCTCTTGAGCTCCGCCTCAGTGTCCCGCCTCCAGGTGTTCTTAGGCCGCCCTCTCTTCCGCTTCCCCTGGGGATTCCAAGTCAGGGCCTGTCGTGTAGTACTGGTAGCCGGTTTCCTCAAAGTGTGGCCTATCCATCCCCACTTTCGTCTCAGGATCTGCTTCTCCACTGGTTCCTGTCTTCCTTTCAGCTATAGTTCCTCATTCTTGATTTTGTTTGGCCACCGGATCCCAAAGATGCGTTTCAGACAGCTGTTTATAAAGGTATGTATCTTCTGCAATGTTCTTTTCATCATTCTCCAAGTCTCTGAACCGTAGAGAAGGACGGATTTTAAATTTGAATTGAAGAGCCGCACTTTGGTTGTCATGGTGATGTCCTTGGAGGACCAGATGTTCTTCAGAATGATGAAGGCTGCTCTGGCTTTGCCTACTCTCGCTGTGACGTCGCCGTCTGTGCCGCCCTTCTTATCCAAGATGCTGCCTATGTAAGTAAAGGAGTTGACTTCCTGTATGGATTCATCACCTACTGTGACTGTGTTGTTGGTAGAGGTGTTGATCTTCATTAGGTTGGTTTTCTTCCTGTTTATTCTCAACCCAGTCTCAAGGGATGTAGTTGCCAGCTTGGTTGTCGTGTCCTGCATCTGGTTGTAGTTGTGTGACAGGAGAGCCAGGTCATCAGCAAAGTCGAGGTCATCCAGTTGTGTCCATAGGGTCCACTGTATGCCGTTTTTCTTTCCTTTTGTGGTGGTCTTCATAGTCCAGTCTATGATTAGGAGGAAGAGAAAGGGCGATAGGAGGCATCCCTGACGCACACACCGGTCTTGACCTAAAAACTCTCTGACAGTTGGCCTGCATGTAGAACTTTGCATGATGTTCCTTGATAGGTGTTCGAATCAGAGTGATGATTTTCTTTGGGATACCATAATGCCTCAGCAGTTTCCACAGAGTCTCTCTATCCACGCTGTCAAAGGCTTTTTCATAGTCTATGAAGTTTATGTATAATGGAGAGTTCCATTAGATGGATTGCTCTATAATGATGTGCAGGGTGGCGATCTGGTCCGTACAAGATCTGTTGCTCCGGAAGCCTGCCTGCTGGTCTTGAAGCATGGGATCCACAGCAACACTCATTCTGTCCAGTATAATTCTGTTGAGAACTTTTCCCGGTACTGATAGACGCATTATTCCTCTGTAGTTGTTGCAGTTGGTGAGATCTCAATTTTTTGGTAGCTTGATGATGATTCCATCTTTCCATTCTTCTGGAATCTTTTCTTCCTCCCATATCTTGGTGAAGAGGCTATGAAACATATCTACTGCAGTCTTCAAGTCGGCCTTGATGGCTTCTGCTGGTATTTCATCTGGTCCTGCAGATTTTTCGTCCTTCGCTGAGATAATAGCTTTTTTTATCTCTGCTTTGCTGGGTTTATCACAGTTTATTGGAAGTGTTCTCTCCGCTGGTGTAATGTCCGCTGGCTCTGTCGGGCTGGTTGGTTCAGTAGTTCTTTGAAATGTTCAGCCCATCTTCTCCGCTGCTCGTCTGTTGTTGTAAGTGCGTTTCCCTGTTTGTCTTTTACCGGTTTGTCCGTCTGTTGGAACTTGCCTGCTAACTTCCTAGTGATCATATAGAGGTATTTCATGTTGCCTTGCCCTGCCGCTGTTTCTGCTTGTTTGGCTAGGTTTTCTATGTGATCTCTTTTATCCTTCTTAATGCTACTCTTCACCTCCTTATTGGCTTGGGTGTATTCTTCCTGTGCCTTTGCTTTTGCTGATCTTGTTTTGCTTGTGTTCAGTTTCTCTTTCCTCTCCTTTCTTTCTTTCAGTTTCTGGAGTGTTTCCATTGAGACCCATTCCTTGTGTTTTGTCTTCTTCTTTTCCTTATTTCTTTGCCGGTGTCCAGCCACAACCTCTTTGTGTGCTGCCATTGAGTTTCTATGTCAGCATCTGTGTCTTCATCCTGTTCCTGTAGTTGCTGGTACCTGTTGGTAAGGCTGATGTGGAATCTACTCTGTATTTCTTTGTTCCTAAGAAGTCTGACGTCATATCTGGTTCTTGCGCCGGAGGTTGTGGCATACTTCTTCAGACGTAGTTTTATGATCGTCAGCACGAGATGATGGTCTGATGCCACGTCTGCCCCTCTCTTGACTCGTACATCTTGCCATGACCTCCTGAACTTTCTGTTGATGCATATGTGGTCTATTTGATTCTCCGTAACTTGATCTGGAGATCTACATGTGGCCTTGTGGATACGTTTGTGGGGGAAGATGCTGCCTCCTATTACCAGTTGGTTGAAGGAGCACAGGTCTGCAAACCTTTCTCCATTTTCATTCATCTGCCCCAATCCATGTACGCGCATGATGTCTTCGTAGCCCGTGTTGTTGGCTCCTATCTTGGCGTTGAAATCACCCATGAGGATGGTGATATATTTGTCTCTCCATCTGTCCAGTACAGCCTGCAGTTGTTCATAGAAATTGTCTTTCTTCTCGTCTTCGGTGTCGTTTGTCGGCGTGTGGCACTGAATGATGGATAGTCTGATGTTGTCCTTCTTAGTGGTGAACTTGACGGTGATGATTTGTGGGTTCACCGGTTCCCAACCAATGAGAGAGCCTCCGGAGCCAGCATCAGGGCCACCCCTTCCGTGTCAGGGCTGCCTTCTTCTGTATGACCGGAGTAGAGCACCATCTCCCCAGATGCCAATCTCAGTTGCCCTGCTTGTAGCCACCTTGTCTCACACAAGCCAAGGAGAGAGATGTTGTAGTTCTTCATCTCCTGTGCTACCTGGACTGTCTTCCCTGGTTCGTACATCATCCTGATGTTCCATGTGGCAATTCTGGTGCTTTTCCTGGGGGTTAAGAGGGGAGTCGGCCTTACAGCTTCCTTTCGGCTTTCACTGCATGGCGTCATGCTCCTCCTGTGTGGGAGCCCTTCTTTTCCCAGGTCGAGTTGGTTTTGAATTATCGTAGATGCTTTAGTAACGTGCTTTTTTCCAGGTAGGGTTGTTGGCCCTACGCAAACCCATTTAACCTCTGGGGGAGGGTTTTGGAGTTGGCTTGTTAGTCCTCTTCCCACGCCTATTGTCCGTCCGTGAAGCTCTGAGAGAGCGCACCAAAGCATACAACGACGGCCTAGTGGCAGGCAACATGAATGACCACAAGGTGGCGTGATACAACGTAAGGAGGACAGTGTCAGAGGCCAAACGGCGCTACAGGGATAAAATTGAACTCCAGTTTGAACAAGCTGACTCTAGAGCTATGTGGCAGGGGCTCAAAACGATGACAGACTACAAAGGCGCCTCCCTCAAACTGAACAGTGACATCTCCTTAGCAAATGACCTCAATACCTTCTATGCGAGGTTTGATGCTGGTAATAACAACACCAGCTCACAAGCCTCGGCAATGGGGGGGGGGGGGGGTCGGCTGCTGATGGAGGCGCAGTGTTCAGGGTAACAGAGCATGAGGTGAGGCGGACCTTTAAAAAAGTGAATATCAGGAAGGCAGCAGGTCCGGACGGCATCCCCGGCCGCGTCCTAAAAGTCTGTGCCGACCAACTGGCTCCAGTATTCACTGACATATTTAACCTGTCCTTAGAACAGGCTGTCATCCCCACCTGCCTGAAGAAGTCCACTATTATCCCTGTACCCAAAAAATCCAAGCCTGCTTGCCTCAACGACTACCGCCCTGTAGCTCTCACCTCCATAGCCATGAAGTGCTTTGATAAGCTAGTAAAGGGCTACATCTGCTCCTCCCTCCCCATCAACATGGACCCCCTGCAATTTGCATACCGCCCCAACAGGTCCACGGAGGACGCCATAGCCCATGTGCTGCACACAGCAGCATCACACCTGGACAAGAGGCAGGGGAACTATGTGAGAATGCTATTCATCGACTACAGCTCGGCATTCAATACCATAGTCCCCTCCATACTCATAGCCAAGCTCAGGGACCTGGGCTTGGGCTATGACCTCTGCCAGTGGGTCTTGGACTTCCTGACTGGCAGACCCCAGGTGGTGAGAGCAGGCAACTGCACCTCCTCATCCATCACCCTCAACATAGGGGCCCCCCAGGGCTGTGTTCTGAGTCCCCTCCTCTACTCCCTGTACACACACGACTGTGTGGCTCAGCGGAGTAGCAATACAATCATCAAATTTGCTGACGACACAGTGGTGGTGGGCCTGATCTCTGCCAACGACGAGAGGGCCTACCTGGAAGAGGTCAAGGTCCTGGCGGGATGGTGCCAGGAAAACAGCCTCTCCCTGAACGTCAGCAAAACAAAGGAGATGATTGTGGACTTCAGGAGGTCGGGGGTCAAGGACTACAGCCCCCTCAGCATCGACGGGGCACCGGTTGAGAGAGTCAACAGCTTTAAGTACCTCGGAGCCTACATATCCGAGGACTTGACATGGACCACACACATTGACAGTGTTGTGAAGAAGGCACGACAACGCCTCTACTTCCTCAGGCGCCTAAGGAAGTTCCAAGTCAGCCAGAAGATCCTTAAGAACTTCTACTCATGTACAATAGAGAGCATCTTGACCGGCAACATCACCTCCTGGTTTGGGAATAGCACTGCACAAGACCGAAGCAGACTACAAAGAGTGACACGTTCAGCCGAACGCACAATTGGAGGGAGGCTCCCCACCCTCCAGAACATTTACTACAAGCGTTGCAGGGGCAAGGCTAAGAGAATCATTAAAGACTCCAGTCACCCGAACAACTGCCTCTTTGAACTGCTGCGGTCAGGAAAGCGATACCGGAGTCTCAAGGCGAGCACAGAAAGACTCAGAAGAAGCTTCTATACCCAGGCCATCAGGCTGCTAAACGAACAATGAATGAACACTACACAACAACAACCACCAAACGCACATACAGACGCAGCGCTCAAAAATCAAACCAATTCTGCTGCTTGTCTGCTGCTTGTTGCTGCTTGTGTGCCACTTAAGTCTACTCAGGTGTTAATTTTCCGGGGGTGTTGGCTGGGGGAACAAAGGGAGGGTAGTTAACTTAAGTGCTTCCCCAGGGAGGGGGTCGGGGGCTACTGCCCTCAGACCCCCAAAATAATTTTTATATGGGCAGTCTGACTTGGGGTACTGACCATATATTAGTGTTGCAATGCATGATAAGTAAACAGTGAAAAAAGCTAAGAAATCTGATGGGGCTGGGACATTTGGGACGAATAAAAATTTAAGATGAAAATCTGCCCAGCCTGTGGGAGGAAGTGGAGGTGTGAAATCTGGCCCGGTCAAGAACAATAGAGGAGTGGTAGAGAGTGGTAGAGAGGCATGAGAGGTTTGAGTTTTGAGTGCTGTATCTGTAGCACACACATCCACACGCACACACTCACTTTAAACAAACACACTGTAGCACCCACTCCACACACTTTATAGCACACACCCACTTTAAACAAACACACTGTAGCACCCACTCCCCACACTTTATATTTATGGATGAAGGATTGCACTACAACTCGTACACCTTACTGTAAATTGTACCTAAAATTGTACCTCATCCCATTTCTGCTTTGCACTAGATAGTACTGTACATTAGTACACTGCATAGTATTGTGTATTGTATATTATATGGTAACTCAGAACATTGTACATATGTCTATACCGAACACTGTGACCTCATTTTTCTTCTTCTAAATTCATGCTATATTATGTTATTATGTTATTTGATACTATCTTGTCTAGCACAGTCTCTGGAGCGTAACAGTAAGAAGCATTTTGTATGAAAGTATTCTGTACTTCTGTATGACAACTATTAAAGAACTTGAACTTGAACTTGAACTTGAACTATTGTCTTCCAGGTGATGGATTGCAGCCTCATACCACGTGAGGCCAGACAGGCTGATGGTTGTGTACAAGCTGTCTCGGCACGTCAAGCCCAACCAATTCCTGCTACTGTGTATTGAAAGCTGCACTAGGCGAGCTAACCCTACCAGCAATGCAAGACTGACACCTGAGTGAAGTCTGGTGAAAAGAAAAAAAGAAAATTGAACATTTTGATTTTGTTGTTACCTTGTGTGTTAAAAAAAATAGTGGTAAAAGAATTGTGCGTTAACGCGTTAATATCGCGTTAACTTTGACAGCCTTACAAAATACACAATGAACTGATTAAAAGTGATCACATGTTTGATTTGTTAATAGCCTGGTCTTGAGGTTTTTTGTAAAGATGTGGTAGGTAGCACAGTATCTTTGTAACTGCAGGCGTGTCATAGTGTAATTAAGCTTCAGTGTGAGGTCATAGTAGTACCTGTTAGAACAGGCTAGAATGTTCTGGAAGGTTGTGATGTCATAGCAGTGATGTCATAGCAGAACCTTCCAGAACCGGTTAGACCAGGCTAGAACGTTCTGGAAGGTTGTTATGTCATAGCAGTGATGTCATAGCAGACCTTCCAGACCTCCGCTCCACAATGTATAAATAGAGAGAAGTTACAAGGGTCGACCGCTCACTTCTCCCCAACCATCAGCAGAGTAACACCGAGACCAGAGTCCCTAATTTCCTCTTGTATTGCATGCAGTCAACAAGGTACGTTTGGGGCCATAATGCGCTTGTAGTTAAGTTCAGTGGGTTAACAACCAACCTTGCAAAGACCGATAATATGTATGTATGTTGTTATGGTTTGATCAGTGATTTATTGTATTTCATGTATGTTTTCACAGTTTTACGGTTCGGAATAAAGATGTTCTCTTCGAACGGAAATAAAGCCAATCAGTAAAGATCAAAGACGGGTTGAGTCATCATTGCAATAGAGGGCGTTACAGTAAAACTTGGATGCACCACGATGGCTCTTCAGTAGCAGCACTACAGTAAGTCTAGAACAGTATCGCTGCCACAACATTCTGGAACGTTCTGGATGAAGTCATAGCGGACAGGGATGCTAGAACATTACCGCTGCCACAACATTCTGGAACGTTTTGGATGAAGTCATAGCGGAACATTCTAGAACATCGAACATCACATCAAGATGTCTGATAGTGGCAGCCAGTCCAAGACGATGGTGGAGGAGGAGACAACATCCGCGGCAGAGGGCCGAGAAAGGCCCAGAGAGCGCAGGTTGGCGGCCGCGGCTCAAGTACTTAAGGATGAGCAAACGGCAAAGATCGAACGGAAGTTCAATACGTGCAAGGAAAGATGGCAGGAGGCGATGCAGGAAGCTGAGAACGCGCTGTGTAACCCGGGCGCACTCAACCTACTTAAACACGTCACTACAATAGGCAGTGCCGTTAATAAGCTGGATGCGGCCTTTGATGTGTGGAAGAGATTTGGAGCGCCGGCCATACCGGCACGGCGAGTCATCGACAGCTGCACCGCAGCAACAGAGATGCTCGTGTAGCAGGGTGGATTATCCCTGCTTCGTGGGGACTGTGGTGTGCGGTCAATAGGTAGCGAGACACAGTAGCACTCTGGCCAGCTGCACCTCCGTCTTTGGGGTCCGGAGCGTCAACTGGAGGCTGGCAGTGGGGATGGATGAGGCCCAGGGTTTACAAACCTGGTCCGGTACTCTGGTCTTCCTCCCTCTCTCTGGAGCAGTCAGCAGTACTCCCCAACACACCCTCACTCTCCACAGTTGCCCCTTTTGCCCTCCCACACCCAATGACCGGATGGTAGCGAAATAACTTGGTTCCCCCCGCAAGCAGTACCCTCCCTTAGTGACACCAGAACCCTTACAATGGAAATGGAAAAGGTAGAATAGAAAGGGGTTACGATTACATATATTACCTGTATCAAAGGGTTAGGGTTAGGGTTAGAAATAATGAAAGACACACACACAGTGCTCCCGTTCTGGATCACTGTATTGTAACTCAGCCTAGTTACAACAATGCTACGTCTGGTGATTACTGCACCATGGGTATCCATACAATAATTACTGGCATGAATCAATGACATGAATCAATGGCATGAGTCAATTATAATATTACACCCAGGCACCAAGTGCTCTCAGTTACCCAGACTAAACGCTGCCCACATCTGGGCGGAACACAGTATTTACCTTCTCTAAGGAATTACACTCTTACTGTCCCCGGTTGAGAATATGGGGAAGGAAGGGGGGAACATAGGGAAGAGAATAAAGGGATTCACAGAACGGGAATTATTTAGGAAATACACGCCTTATCACGCTCAAAGAAAAGGAATAAAATAAAAGAGTGAGCCCACAAAATACCTATAAGTCCTATCTTAATGCCGGCATATATTGTTCGGGGTACCCCTATTGAACTGTGGTTAACAACGTTAACTTCGCCCGCGGGTAGCACCACACTGTATACTGTATATGGAATCGGGAGCATCAATGCTCATTTGTACTCATCCGAAATGGCCACCTCGCCACTCCACTGTTGTCCGTGAGTCAAGATGGCGTCGAATGCTCTCGCGAGGATGTCAGCAGGCGGAGCTGTAGCAGAGAGGCAGCGCTGGCTGAGCTGGTGCTGGCGATGACGACCTCTGCTGGTGGTAAAGAACTCCCCATGTCCTGCAGGCAGCCTGGAGCAGGTGTGCTGTAGCACTCCGGTGCCGACAGCTGTTGACGCCCGGGCAGACTGCTTGTAGGTCCCGCACGTATCTGGCACGCAGACTATACCGTCACAGTAACTGCTATAATAACCCGACTACTGTGAATTCAGATTTATCATTAGCCGCACGCTATCTATACCGCACACTGTAACTATTATAACTCGACTACTGTTAGTGCCTGGCTCTGCACTTATTGTTCATATAATACCACTGGTACTGCTAGATATCATATCCACCAGCCAGTACTTCCTATACCCGTTGTCCTCTCCCGGGGCACTCCGGCATAACGTCAGCAACGGGGCTATCCAGAGCTCCCGTTCGCTGTGTCCTCTCGTTGTCAAGTTCACTGCCGAAGAGAGCGACTTCCGCTGGTCCCTTCCATTTATCAACTCCCTCCGCCACTCTCTGCCTGCTACTGCCCCCTGCTGGTCCCGCCTGCCAGTCACACAAGGGGAGGATGGGGAATAGAGTAATGTCATTTATAAACCATCTTCCAGTGATAGAAGAAGGGGACGCTTGTATCATTGTTCATGTGAATATCAATGAACCTAGTTAGAATGTCTTTGTGTACAAAAGGGATACAAACACAGTCAGCAGTTCTGAATAATATACCATATTTTCCAGACTGCTACACTCGCAAAGAGACTGTGCGAGACAATAAAGCCTAGCAGTCCCGGGCTGGAAGAAGCAGACGGGAGCTTGAGAGAGTCGGTACGCTCAGACAGGACAGGCACCTGCACCCACCGCTCTAAAGCCTCCTCAGTCAGGACAGGCATCAGCTCTCGCCACAGTAACTCCTCCGCAGCAAGCAGAACAAGCTCCGCCAATGACGTTGCGGCTAGACAAGCCATTGTAGACGCCTTGCTAGCACAAGAGGAGAACCATGAATCAATCCGGAAACTGGTAGCCGAAGAGGCACAGTTAAAGGCACAAGTGGATGCTGACAACGCTGAAAGAAATGACAATAACAACCTGGCGCTCAATATAAAGAAAACAAGAGAGATCATAGTGGATTTTAGAAGATCAAGGCTTGACCACTCCCCTCTGCTGATCAACAACGATGTAGTGGAGAGGGTCACTGAGTTCAAGTTCCTGGGTCTCAGTCTGAGTGAGACCCTGTCTTGGAGCACCAACACCGACTCAGTGATCGGGAAAGCCCAGCAACGCCTATACTATCTAAGGAAGCTGAAGCAGGCTGGCCTGCCACGAAATCTCCTTGTCAACTTTTACCATTGTGCGGTTGAGAGTGTGCTGACCTACGGTGTGTCTGTGTGGTTCTCCAGCTGCACAAAGGCAGAGCAAGAGGCTCTACAGAGGGTGGTGAAGGCGGCAGGCCGCATCGTTGGGACTCCTCTACCAAACATCACCTCCGTCTTCACCTCCCGCTGCCTCCACCACTCCAAATGTATCATCAAGGACCAGTCGCACCCAGCACATCACCTCTTCCAACTCCTTCCCTCAGGAAGTAGATACCGGTCCATACATGCCAAGAGTACAAGATTTAAGAACAGCTTTTTCCCCCAAGCAGTTAGACTGTTAAATACTCATTGACTGTCCCCTCACGTGCACCATGCACTTACCACTGCACTTGATAATCTCTGATTACCACCTATTATGCACTTTATTATTTAAAATATTCTGTTATGTACAGTGTTATATGTGTTATGTGTTCATGTATGTATATATGTACTACGGTCTGTGGGAGCTCCCCTGAAATTTCGTTGTATACTGTGCAATGACAATTAATTAAAAGTCTAGTCTAAAGGCCAAACAAGTGGCCGAAAACGCGGAAAGAAAGGCCAAACAAGAGGCCGAAAGCGCGGAAAGAAAGGCCAAACAAGAGGCCGAAAGCGCGGAAAGACAAGGAGTGCTAGAGGCTAAACGCAGAGAAGGAGCGCTAGTGGTAGCCAGGCTGGAGCTACAAGCAGCTCAAGCAGCCAGCCAACGTGACTACCCAGCTGGAGACAGACCGGCGGGCCACAACGGGCGTTTCATAGGCGTTGCGGTGAAAGAGGAAGGCCAGTCTCCAGCACCACCAATGCAACCCCCTGCGCCACGGCCAGCAGGGCCAGAAGGGGACCAGGCGCCACCGCAGGCAGCCCCAAGCCAGCCACCTCCACAGCCAGCTGCAGCACCAGCAGGGCCAGAAGGGGACCAGGTGCCACCGCAGGCAGCCTCACGCACAAGCCAGCCACCTCCACAGCCAGCGGTAGCACAAGGAAGGCACGACGACAGAGCTGAAGACAGCACAGCAGCTCTCGTCAGAGGGTTCACCGAAGCCATCAATGCAAGTCGTATGCCTATACCTGTACCCGCAGGGTTCGATGGCGACCCACTAAGGCGTCCTTTCTGACGCTGGTGGACAGGAAGAGCATATCACCTGCAGAGAAGTTATACCATCTACGCGAGTACGTGGGGGGAGGCGCCAGGAAAGCCATAGAGAGCTACTGCGTGCAAGGCACAGAGGACGCCTATAATGCAGCATGGCAACTCTTAGAGGAGAGATATGGCAATCCATTCCTGCTTGCCAATTCATTCAGAGCGAAGCTCGATTCTTGGCCCAAGATAAGCGCCAAAGGTAGTGTTGAACTTCAAGACCTCGCTGACTTTTTGCGCAGCTGTGAGGCTGCCATGCCTCAGATCAAAGGTCTTGAAATACTTAATGATTGCCACGAGAACCAGAAAATACTCTCTAAACTCCCAGACGGAGTGACGGCAAGATGGAATAGGAAAGTCGCAGACATGGACGAAGAAACTCACACGTTCCCGAGCTTCAGCCAGTTTGTCAAGTTCCTCACACGTGAAGCCAAAATCGCTTGCAACCCAGTAACATCGCTTCATGCCCTGAACCCATGGGGAGGTATGAGGGACCTGGGCGCAAGACGCAGGGACCCGGGAGCCATGGTCTTAGCAGCCAGCGCCCATGAGACAGCCGGCGCCACAAGCTGTGTCCTTTGTGTGATGACCGGCCATAGCCTACAAGGGTGTCGCAAGTTTAGGCAGAAGACCATGTTTGAACGAAACATGTTTGTTTGCGAAAAGCAGTTGTGCTTTGGTGGTCTGAAGTCGGGCCATCTCTCCAGGGACTGTAGAGATAGAACCAACTGCGAGATCTGTGATGGAAGACATATGACGTGCCTTCACACCACGGAAGAAAGGACGACACCAAGGTCGGATGCAAGGAACCGGGCTAAGTACCTAAACAAAGGTACAAATACTCCGCCACACGACCAGGCAACGTCGTTTAGAGTCATCCAGAAGGATGGGGACACGCATACCTCCACAATAGTTCCAGTTTGGAAAATCAAGGGTGAAGCAGTGCCGTTACAGCTCTCGACACTGGCTTCCAGAGACAAAGTCGTGCCCTGTTGGAAACTAACTGGTCTACAAGTAAGAGGATTCTATTCAACCAAGCTAATTCCGCTGCCAGTGACTTACTCAAGAGACTTTATCCTGGCAAACAGAGGCCATATTCCCACACCAGGGACAGCGAAGGCATGGCCTCATCTGGCACATATAGCAGAGGATATCGCGCCGGAACAACGCTGTGATGTTGGCCTGTTAATTGGCTACAACTGCCCTCAAGCCCTCCGGCCACTAGTCACGGTGGCGGGTGAGGACCACCAGCCGTTTGCAGTGCAAACAAACTTAGGCTGGAGTGTGGTGGGGTATGGAAACCCGGGGCTCCACTATCGAGATACCATCGGAATCAGTCACCACGTCCTGGTGAAGCAAGGCCAGGGCTACCGGCCTCGGCAGAGCTCACCAGGGAACTGCACTATGTCAGTAGAACACAGATCAAAGAAGTTGTGCTACCTACAGACGTACTAAAGAGGCTGGAGGCCGACTTCTCGGAAAGAGCGGCAGAGGCCAACCCTATATCTCAAGAGGATCTAAGGTTCATGTCGGAAATGGAGAAGGGCATCAAGTTAAAACCCTTCAAGGTCTAAAGTAACTAGCTCCACCTTCTCAGAATTTTCCCTTTTTTTTGTTACATAATGTAAAATTACAGATTCATACCTTCAAAATAAGCCATCAATTGTCAAATTTGAGACGATAGTTTTCAATCAATGTCCTATCAAACATTCTGGTAAAATCCTAAATACTTTTCAGGATAAGACTTGAACTTGATCCAAGTTCATTCAGCTATCTGATGAGAGAACTACACTCCCAGAATTCAATGTGATCATTGTCACTAGAACCATTTCACACCTGGAGCAAAGGCCCAGTCATTCCTTTGTTATTCCAGTGAATGGACCCAGCAGGAGGCCTAGCCTAGCGACAAGCGGCCACTACATAGTTGGGTATTGAAAAAATGCTCATATCCA
Source organism: Notolepis coatsorum (assembly GCF_963971535.1). Lineage (NCBI taxonomy): Eukaryota > Metazoa > Chordata > Actinopteri > Aulopiformes > Paralepididae > Notolepis > Notolepis coatsorum. The sequence continues at coordinate 104,599,735 of NC_140177.1, forward strand.
AAAGTAGTAGATAGATATAGGTCATACATGTAGGTATGCACTTGTCCTAATATACTAACCTACACTGTAGCACTCAACACTTTGATGAACATTGTTACTCAGCTGATAGAGGTGTGCCCTTCCTCAATAAAGCCAGAGAGAGAGAGAGAGAGAGAGAGAGAGAGAGAGAGAGAGATGGTATTTACAGTACTGTACCATATCACATACCATATCACCTTTGGCAGCATACCATGATTACTTATATTGAGATGTTTCAGTACAGTGGATGGTACAGTATATACAGTAAAGTACAGTATATATATAGTACTGTAAGAAAAAGAAGCAAACCAATAACAATTTGTGGTTGTATTTCTCTAGAATGAGAGAGAGAGAGAGAGAGAGAGAGAGAGAGAGAGAGAGAGAGAGAGAGAGAGAGAGAGAGAGAGAGAGAGAGAGAGAGAGAGAGAAAGAAAGAAAGAAAGAAAGAAAGAAAGAAAGAAAGAAAGAAAGAAAGAAAGAAAGAAAGAAAGAAAGAAAGAAAGAAAGAAAGAAAGAAAGAAAGAAAGAATTATTATTGCAGCTATTTTCACTGTTGACTTTTATTTTACTGGCCATCTTTGAACATGCCATATTTTTCTACTAGCTGCCTGCTGGCAAAACTATGCTACTCGCTACAGTACCTGCAGATTAGACTACCTGTATATGCGCTGTCAACTCTCGCTCTGACTCCGACCCGTTGAAAGAGACAACACGCATTTCGTGAAGACCCGCCCTACTCTGCCTTTGATTCGCAGACTGTGGGTGGGGGGGGGGATTCTGACGGGACGCTGAATATGATTGGACCAAAGCAGTAGACAGACACAGGCAGTTGGAGCAGTGCAGGCGGACAGACAGGAGCTTGCAGAGGAGATAGCGGAGAATTTCGAGGATACCTGCTATACGCTAAAACCTGAGCTGACTTCACTGTGATCTTGCTGAGTAATGTAAGTTAGTACTCAATCCATTGTATATTTTGATAATTGTTTGTTCTCAATCAATCAGGCTCTCTTCACCCTATTGGGTCTGACTTGAGCAGCCTGTGTAATTAGTCCAATCACCTAGAGGCAAGGCTTGTGTTAAATACAGTTGCCTGTTGCACGCATTTCTCTAAAACCTGAGCTGACTTCACTGTGATCTTGCTGAGTAATGTAAGTTAGTACTCAATCCATTGTATATTTTGATAATTGTTTGTTCTCAATCAATCAGGCTCTCTTCACCCTATTGGGTCTGACTTGAGCAGCCTGTGTAATTAGTCCAATCACTTAGAGGCAAGGCTTGTGTTAAATACAGTTGCCTGTTGCACACATTTCTCTAAAACCTGAGCTGACTTCACTGTGATCTTGCTGAGTAATGTAAGTTAGTACTCAATCCATTGTATATTTTGATAATTGTTTGTTCTCAATCAATCAGGCTCTCTTCACCCTATTGGGTCTGACTTGAGCAGCCTGTGTAATTAGTCCAATCACTCAGAGACCAGCCCCCTACAGGTGTGGGACAATATTCATCAGGGATTTAAGTGTAGCCTATCTAAGCGCCAGCAGAGCGCCGGCGACCGACTAAGACAGACAAAGACTTGGAGTTTTCCTGCTGGAGTTTTCAGAGGAGGCAACCGAGTGCATTAGAGTATCTACTGCCCCTCACTTGCCCTCCTCCAGCAGGCCACTCTTTTGTACCTGCATTTTCTGGTCTTGCCTTGTTAGCTTGTCAACTAACTCGACCTACTGGTTTTAGCTCTTTAGCTAAACCTTCAATCGGCTTCATACACATAGCCTTTAGCAGTTGATCCATAGTACTTCGTATCTTTATTTGTTCCTGCTCTACCTGGTGTAAGCTTGGCTATGTGTTCTGTCTGTCCTGTCTGTCCCTCTCTCCTAGAAAGGTTAACTCTGTTAGAGAGTCGTGTCCTTGAACTTGAGTCAGGAAAACAGTTAGCTTTAGACGTCTCGGACACTATAGGCTTTTCTGAGGAGCCTCTAGCGAGGTCTTCTCGTCTGGAGAGTCTCAGACATAGTGCTCAGGACAAGGCCTTTGCGCCCATTACGGAGCGGCAGTGTAACCGCTCGGCCTCGGCCTCAACAGCACCTGCTCCGCAACATGATTTTACACGTGTTGCGGGTTCCGGTCCCAGTACGCAGCGGCTTCCACTGCAACCTCGTCTTCCCGTCCTTGTGATTGGCGACTCCATCACCCGGCATATTAAGCTAGGTAAGCCAGCCGAGATCAAATGTTATGGGGGAGCCAGAGCTACCGACATTGAAGCCAACCTGAGATTTCTGGCGAATAGCATAGTCGAGGCAAAAGGTAACCCACATATCCCACCCACTGAAGATAAATTCAACCATATTGTTATACACGTCGGAAATAATGACTGTAGGATGAAAGTCTCTGAGGTCACAAAGATCAACATAGTTAGGCTTTCTGACCTCGCCAGAAAGATGAGTCGGCATCGAGTAATCTTCTCTGGCCCCCTGCCTGTAAACCGGCATGATGATGAGTTCGTGAGTAGGACAACTTCTCTACACCGATGGCTGGAAAAATACTGTAAAGAACAGGGCTTAGGGTTCGTGGATAATTGGTCCTCTTTCTGGGGGCGCCCTGGCTTGCTGAGAAAGGACGGCGTGCATCCTACCATGCAAGGCGCCTCTCTCTTATCTCGCAATATAGACAAGATTATAGCTTCGGGCTGACAGCCACCCCACAAGCATGCCAGGGTGCAGGCTCTTAGCGAGCCTGCTAGTCATGCTAAACTGATGGACCCTGCCAATCCTTATACCTTTCTTGCTCGGTCCTTCCTCCACCAGGCTCCCCACTCCTCTCTTTCTATCTCTACCCCTAAACCTGTATACCCAATCAAAACTAGAATATCCCGTTACGCTCCGCTTTACCCAGCTCATCCTTGTGCGATAAACCATGCCAACTTAATTGCGATTAAACCTACCCGCATGGCTGAAAACCGCGCTGCTAAGTATACAGAGTGTGTGAAGGTTGGCCTTATCAACATCCGCTCTCTGCCAACCAAAGCTCTTTTGGTAAATGAACTGATAACAGACCATAGTCTCGACCTATTGGGCCTCACTGAGACATGGCTTAAACCTAATGACTTTCTGCCCTTAAACGAGGCCTCACCCCCTAATTTTAGTAGCTCCCACATTGCACGCACCTCCAAGAAAGGAGGCGGAGTTGCTCTAATTTATGACTCTAAGCACAACTTTACATCCGACGCAAACTATAAGTTTTCCTCGTTTGAGGTGCTCCTGTTGCATCCCTCTCCACCCAACAGAAAGTGTGGCGGTCTGATTCCTACCTCCACTGCATCCTTTGTAATGGCTGTCCTATACCGCCCCCCAGGCCCTTACACCCTCTTCCTAGATGAATTTGTTATGCGCTCAGATAACATTTTAATTGTTGGTGATTTTAACATTCATTCCAATAAAACTGACCTTTAGATTAATCTGTGTAGTTTAGTTATGGTACAGGGTACTACATGGTACCACTGGGTAGTTTACTATAGGGTAGTTTAGTTAGGGTACAGGGTACTACATGGTACCACAGAGTACTACATGGTACTGCATGGCACTACAGGGTACTACATGGCTCTACATGGCTCTACATGGCACTACATGGCACTACAGGGTACTACATGGTACTACAGGGTACTACGGGGTACTACATGGCACTACGGGGTACTATAGGGTACTACATGGCACTACAGGGTACTACATGGTACTACATGGCACTACAGGGTACTACATGTCTGCTCCGTTGCAGCACCACAAACATGGGAACTCTCTAACTCTTCCCCCCCCTCTTTCCCCCCCCCTCCCCCCCCCCCCCCCCCCCCCCCCCCCCTCCCTCCCCCTTCTCTCTGAGTGCCCGTCTCCTGGCGCTGACTAAGGTGATGGATGTCTCGGGGTCTTGGCCAAGATTGTAGTGACTGCTCTACATGCACCTCCGAGGCCCTGGATCAGTTATTCACCGCCGTCTGTCCGTGGTCCTGTCAACTGATTAACAGTATTAACAGACTGTTAACAGATTAACAGTCAACGCGGTTTCATTGCTGGGTTAAGTACTTCTATTCTATTCACATAATACGCTTACTTCATATATCTACTCCATTCACATATATGCCTACCACTTGTATCTATTGCTATGTCCGCCTACTACAATCTCATGAGCTGTCTAACGCCTGTCCCGTCTCCCTGTCTCCCTATGACTTGCTGTCCTGGAGTGTTGACCGGAGTGTTGGACGTCCCGTGACGAAGGCCGGGAGATTGCGACCCCCTCTGCGTGCCCCCCTGTCTCCGGAGGTCTCGTAGTGGTGACCGGAGTGTCGGATGTCCCGCGATGATGTCGGGGAGTTCGCGACCCTCTCTGCGCCACCCCCTATCTCCCTGTCTCCGGCTGTCCCTGAGCAACGACCGGAGTGTTGAATGTCCCGTGACTAAGACGGGGAGGACGTGACCCTCTTTGCGCCGCCCCTGTGCCTCAAATAGATCCGCTATCAACTCTATCTTTAATCTTTCAAAATGTTCAGTTGCTATCGCTATTAGCTCTATCTTTAATCTTTCAAAATGTACAGTTGCTATTGCATGCACTCATCTGTGTTTCACCACACACATGAGTGCATGCTTACCAACTGTCCATCTGCAACACTACTATCACCAACATCTAAGAAGGGAGATCCCCCCTTGAATGGCCCTTCTAAGGTTTCTCTCCTCCACACTGCCTGTGGAGCTTTTTTCCCTATTGTTAGGTTTTAGTGAGTTTTTCCTTACCTTCGCGTAAGGGAGTGCTTGCATTCTTTCATTTATTTGCATTCATCTAAAAAAATTTGGACCTTATGGTGTTCTTGTTCTGTTCTTGACTTATTGTTATGTTTTCTTCTTGACTTGTTTAAAGAAGACCTGTACGGCCCATGGGGACATTAACATGTGTTGTCGGGCCCTATAAATAAATTTGATTTGATTTGATTTATGACAGGATATATTTCCTTCCACTTGGTATCACTCTCGAATCACGTTTCAACCACTAACGTTGCTGCCATGAGCCTTCACTATGGTAGCCTACAAGTGATAAAATAAATAAAACGCCCAACTCGCTGTACAAGAAATTCCTTCTGTGTGTGTGTGTGTGTGTGTGTGTGATCTACTGGGCGTACCTTTCTACTCTAGAAAACTGCGAGATAACTCATAACTCGTACACACACGCACTCTGTCTCTACTCATACAGTAGTTGATGTTTTAGCGCGACATGGGTATATACACGGGCGAGGATGAAAAGCATGTTAGACTACTTTTTATTCATAAGTTAACGTTCCGTCGGGTCCGCGTGTATTCTCGAGAATGATAATAATAATAATGCAGGACCTCTTCAGATTATATTATCAAAGACAGACAGTGAGAAACACACCCCCCCCCCCCCTCTCGCGCTGAAGAATATGCATATTAGATCACTCAGTGATTAACACCTATGCGCTGTTTGTGTGTGCGCGCGTGCATGTACGTGACGCGTTGTAGTTTCGGGGAATACAGGGATCATTTAGAACTATACAATTTAGCAAGAATTAAACATGTTTACAAGTCGTATTACGTTTAGCAAGTAAGGATACATATAGATTACACTATATGCACTCGAAATTGTCTTTGTTCTATTTTTACAGATTTCTGAAAAACGGGACTTCCTGAGCATTTGTGAGAGATTTAAATCCTTTTGTTCTCCGCCCACGGGTGCAATAAGCCCCGTTGACTCCTAAGGGCAACGGTCATTATGAAATGCCGCTGCCATTCAAGGAGGAAAAGCCTAAGTTACCGGATAACAAGATCTGTGCCATCCATCGGCTCAACAGCCTAGAGAGGAAGCTGCGGAAAGATGCGCAGTACTACCAGGACTACAAGACCTTCATGGAGGCAACCATAACCCGCGGAGATGCAGAACGGGTCCCCGAGGAAGACATCTACAAGGCGCCAGCTTGGTACATCCCACATCATGGGGTGTATCATCCACAAAAGCCTGGGAGGATACGTGTTGTCTTCGATTGCTCCGCCAAGTATCAAGGAGTATCCTTGAATGACCATCTGCTGACAGGCCCAGAGTTGACCAACGCCTTGGTGGGAGTGCTGTATCGCTTCTGAAGAGGTCCCGTGGCAATCATGTGCGACATAGAACGCATGTTCCAACCGTCCATCTATCGGATGAGGGTCCATCTGTTTGGGGCAGCTTCGTCACCTGGCTGTGCAAACTACGGACTCAAGCACATCGCGGCCGAAGGACGAGGAACCTTTAGTGATGACACTATAAGGTTTATCCAAAGGAATTTCTACGTTGATGACGGACTGGCAAGCGTAGCATCTGCCGACCAAGCAATCCAGCTGGTGAAAGAAGCAAGAGCGCTTTGCAGCACAGGCAACCTCCGGCTGCATAAGTTCATCTCGAACAGCAAGGCAGTCCTAGCCACAATCCCAAAGGAAGAGTGTGCCGAAGCTCCCAGCGACAAAGATATGGCACTAGGGGAGCTGCACCTGGAGAGAGTACTCGGGGTGCAGTGGTGCGTGTCGTCTGATAAGTTCCAGTTCCGAGTGACCGTCAAAGAGAATCCACGTACCCGACGCGGAGTCTTGTCCACGGTCGCTTCGGTATATGATCCGCTGGGATTTGTGGCGCCCTTCATCCTGGGAGGCAAGCAGATTCTACAACAGATGTGCCGTGACAAGCTCAGTTGGGACGACCCACTACCCGATGACTTACGACCGCGGTGGGAGGGCTGGCTCCAAGACCTCCACAAGCTGGCTGGGGTGAAGATTCCAAGATGCTACGTGCCATTAAGCTTCAAGGTTTATCACTACGAACTGCACCATTTCGCAGATGCTAGTATGGACGGCTATGGAGTGTGCTCGTACCTTCGAGCAGTGAGTAAGTCAAATGAAGTCCATTGTGCCTTAGTAATGGGAAAATCAAGAGTCGCTCCTACTAAAGTCACAACCATACCCAGGCTCGAGTTGGCAGCAGCAGTGTTAGCCGTCCGCACCAGTGATATGCTCAAGAAGGAACTGGAAGTCGAGTGCCTACAAGAAGTATTTTGGACGGATTCAAGGGTTGTACTGGGTTACATCAATAACGAAGCCAGAAGCTTTCACGTGTTCGTAGCAAATCGCGTAGAACGCATCAAGCAAAGCACAGAGTCTACACAATGGAGGTATGTGGCATCGGAAGACAATCCAGCCGACCATGCCTCAAGGGGGCTCGCAGCAGAGCCACTGATAGCCTCTAACTGGGTCACCGGCCCAGACTTTCTTTGGCAGAAAGGGCTACCAAGTGGAGAAGGCAAGGTGGAAGAGATCTCAAGTGATGACCCTGAACTTAGGAAGGCCCAAGTGCTCACCACACGGGTGAAAGAAGTCTGGCCGCTGCTAGAGCGCGTACACAAGTTCTCAGACTGGTCCAGACTGGTGAAAGCTATCGCCAGACTCCAGCGCCATGTGAAAGAAAGGAAAGGTCGCCAGCCAAAGTCCTGTGAAGCCACCAGTCTAGAGGAAAGGAGAGAAGCTAACCATAATCAAGATGGTGCAAGAAGCGACCTTTGCGCAAGACATACAGGTACTCCAGAGCCACCAGGAGACACCAGTCAAGGGCAGAGCCACTACGCTGCACCGGTTAGGTCCATTCCTGGATGACCAAGGCATCCTCAGAGTTGGCGGCCGCCTAACGCATGCCGCCTTACAGCCACAGGTGAACAACCAGCGGTTCTTCCAAAGGACAGTTATGTGTCAGGGTTACTCGTCAAGCACTATCATGAGAGAGTGCACCATCAAGGACGAGGAATGACCATGAATGTACTCTGATCCAATGGCATATGGATACTAGGCTGCAGTAAGGCAGCATCATCCCATATCTACAAGTGCACTATGTGCAGGAAGTTCAGACGATGCACGGAACAGCAAAGAATGGCAGACCTCCCGGAGGAACGAATGGAAACCGCTCCGCCATTCACCTACTGCGGGATGGACTGCTTTGGACCATTCTACCTAAAGGAAGGCAGGAAAGAGCTAAAGCGTTACGGATTGTTACTTACATGCATGTGTTCCAGAGCTGTCCACATCGAAATGCTCGATGACTTGACCACGGATGCCTTCATTAACGCGCTGCGTTCTTTCATCGCCATTCGGGGAAATGTACGCCAGATAAGAAACGATCAAGGCACAAACTTCGTTGGAGCACGAGGAGAGTTCGCTAGAGCACTGAAAGAAATGGTTCCGGAAGAGTGCAAGGAACTTGGATGCGAGTTCATCCTGAAAACCCCTGCAGCAAGTCATATGGGGGGTGCCTGGGAAAGACAAATACGTACCATCAGAAGTGTCTTGACGGCCATTCTAGCGCAGTCAGCCACACAACTTGACTGCTCTTCTTTACGTACGTTTCTATATGAAGTCATGGCGGTGGTAAACAGCCGACCTCTGACCGTCGATTGCCTCAATGATCCATCTAGTCCAGAGCCTCTGACACCAAACCACATCCTGACCATGAAGTCCACAATCCTCGCTCCGCCGCCCGGAAGGTTCGTCAAGGAAGATCTGTACCTCCGCAAAAGATGGTGGCGAGTGCAACTCTTAGCCAACCACTTCTGGACAAGATGGAAGAAGGAGTACCTCACGACACTCCAACGACACAGAAGTGGACCAAGGACCGTAGGAACGCAAGGGTCGATCCGACTACGGTCCCCGACAGAGAGTCAATAGATGTCAACATAACAGGAGTGACAGGAACAAGCTCCGTGAAAGATAGAGCAGCCGATCTGGATAAGATAATAGCAAAAAAATCCACCGTCACCGTCACTGCACCTATATCACCAATTGAAACAAGCAGTACAACCACACCACCCGATTTCAACACACTGTCTAACCTGATGAAAGAACAGATTACACACATCGAGGCGCTCAAAGCAAACGTCGAAGATAAATTCGATCGCATCGATGCTAAATTGGAGGAAGTCATGAAAGCGGTCGCTGCACAGTCCGAGCGAATCACGTCAGTGGAGAATTCGGTGACAGATATTACACTGTCAGTCAAAGTGATCGAAAACAACATCGACAAGGGCATGACAGAGATGGCAATTGAGATAGAAATTGTGAAAGAAGCATGCCGGAGGGAAATACAAGAGGTTAAAAATGAATCGATGGAGAGGCTACTCGAATCCCAACGCTACCACAGGCGAAATAACATCCGCATTGTAGGGCTTGAAGAAGCAGTAAACTGCGAAGACGGCAACTTTCCAACAGTGCTATCAACGATTTTGGGTATCAACCCTCCAAACAAAGTGCCGAAAGTGGACCAAGTTTACAGAATCAGTCCTCGGGAGCAAAGAAACAAAGGGCCAAGAGTCATCATTGTTACTCTGCGGAAGACATCATTAAGAGATGACATCATCAAAGTTGCTCGCACCCAACGGGGGAATCTGAAATATGGTGATAATTCAATATTTATCTACGAAGATCTAAGCAAAGACGCCATCGCTCGACGTCTACCATACAAGGAGGTGATGCAAAAATGTTTCATAGCTGGTCACAAGCCAAGGCTAGCATACCCGGCGCTGTTATCGATCGTGGGCAGTGACGGCCGCAGGTTTGGATTACACACACCTAAAGAAGCTGAGGATTATTTGAATCGACATGGAGTGGATACCCCAAGGCAGGACGTCAATGTCTGAAAACAGATAAGCCTCTTTCTCAGTGTATATCAGAATTAGAATGACTTTATTGTGTTCATCAAGGTAGCAGACGATATGCAGGCCGTCTATACCAATGCGAACTGTGTATAATACGATCCGTAATACATTATAATTTCAGACTCTGGTCTCCGGGGAGACAAATATATATCATTGCAAAAAGATCAATCTGGAATATTCTGGGTTTATCGCTCGAATGCCCTGGGTCTCTTAGATCATTCTGGAACATAACAACAGTCTATTGGCACTAGTATATTCCACATCCTTCTAGAATATAATGCACCATGACAACGAAGGCCTACAACTCTAGCATTAAACATCCGGTGTGTATATACATAGCAGATAATCAATTGAATGAAGTTCAATCAGTCCTTAATAATACTTTAAAAATCAACCACACCTAAACGTATGAGCACTACAAGGTTATTCTAACAATTTAAGTAATCACTCCACTGATGAAGTGACTGGCACATTGAAGATCTAAAAGGCTCTGCTTTTCTATTTTATCTAATCAGTTAATTCGGTTCTAGTGGCTTCTCCACGTTGATTATTATTCTATCTCTCATTCCTTATCTATATCTTTCTTTTCTTTTTTTTCTTTTTCTTTTTTCTCTCTCATTATTCTATTTTTTCTCTCTATCTTTTAACTTACATTGTTCTTTTCCATTGTTCTTCACATTAAGGTGTCAATATTTCTCTACAATCTTTTCCTTTTTCCTGACTTTCCTACATGTTAGTAGAGGGTTCAAATGAATATGTCGATGAAAGTTTATTCTCTTTTTTTATTTTTTGTCATTTATCACAATATTTCTTTACAGTAAGGGAAGGTGCAAGACCAAAAGCGACATTCTATTGCATTAGAATGAAAATGTTAGATCCTATGGCAATTAGCATAGGAAGATTAGGATTACAATGCTCAGTTTGGGCAATCCGGTGGACTAAGGGAGAGAGTCATTCGCGGAGGATGTGTTTTTGGAACACAGGCCTGTACGACTCTCTGGGCGAGGGGAAAATAGGGGATTTTTATTTGTATATATATATGTTTTTAAGCTCGGCTCTCAACGGGACCTCATTAATTGGATGTACATCTATTGTAGCTTCACACTCCAGAAGCATTACCAAAAACTACACAAAAACATGCATAGATTATGGCTAGTTTGAATATAATGGTATGGAACACCGGTGGGATAAACAAACAACACAAACGCAAAAGCGTGCTCACACTGATGAAAAAAGAACATGTGGACGTGGCTCTATTAAGCGAAACGCACATTTTAGAGGAAGACATAAATACGTTAGCGGATAACATATACCATAATATTAGTCACTCTTCTTTTGGTACGAGAACTAGAGGTGTAGCCATAGTCGTCAGACGTAAATTAAATATCGAATTGAAAGGGGTATGGTCGGATGCTGAGGGGCGTATAACTATAGCTAGGATTGTACATAATAACAGGAAAATTGCGTTGACAGCGGTATATGCCCCAAATTTGTACGAAGTAGGTTTCTTCACTTCACTAACCGGAGAAATGTTAAACCATCCCGAGTACTCATATATAATAGGTGCGGATTTTAATGCCATTTGGAATCCAAGGTTGGACAAATCTTACCTTGCCTTTTCCAGCGAACAAAAAAATTCATCTAAAGCATTAAAAGATTGGTCAAAGTCTACAGGGGTAATTGATTTATGGCGTTCACTTAATCCCATGACCCGTAAGTACTCCTGTCGTTCGGCGAGACACAACACATTATCCAGAATTGATTACGTCTTTGCATCCCCGAGAATATTTGATAAATATGAAGTGGAAATGATACCCAATGCGCTATCAGATCACTGTTACTTAATCCTGAAAGCAACATTTGGTACACTATCTTCCCGGGCCCCAAGATGGCGTTTTAATACTATGCTGCTTAACAACAAGGAATTCATTACACAAATTAGAGAAGCTCTCACAGTATTCCTTCGGGATAATGCAAACGCGGAGCAAGACCCCAGAATATTATGGATGTCGGTAAAGGGTATGATCAAGGATTTCACGGATAGATTTTCCTCCATATTGCGCAAAAATCAATGCACAAAACTATCGGAAATGGAAACGCTTTATTCAACGCTTTTTAATTCTTTAAAATACAACAACTCTACTAGACTAGAAAACCAAGTTAACATTCTAAAGACAGAGATCAAAGCAATATACAGACAAAAATCGGAAATGCAAATACGCAGCACAAGACAACAGCAGTATTTCCAAGGTTCTAAACCTAGTCACCTATTAGCCATGCGATTAAGAATTAATGCAAAATTTGCAGATATAACTGCCATTAGAAAACAACAAGTACTTGTAACAGACCCCAAAATAATAAACGATACATTCAAAGAATTCTACTCCGACTTGTATAATTCAGAAACGACCTTTGATCAAAACAAATTAGACACATATCTATGCTGAATTGACATGGATGGCATCTCCCTTAAGCTGATGTGAGTATAACTTGCATGTACACAGGGAACAAAATAAGCACCCGCCAAACGCCAATGGCGTGTAGATTTCCTCTTTGGCTGGTAAATTACAGAGGCTACTCGGCCACTCTGGCGTGTAAAATAATTGGGAGCCATATGAGCATATTAGAGTATTATATCAAGGCTATACAGTGCAAGCATTTCACTCGCATTTGCCTCTAAAAATAGATTTGTGCGAACCGGGAAAATAATTTAGGAGCACAGTGTGCGAGTAATAGTCTTGCATAGTGGGCGTCTCAACTGCGCAATTGTAATTTCATAATAGAGACGGAGCAGCATGGACCAGCTCTGTAACAACTCATCTAGAGTCTGCAGCAGTTCCAATTGTCTAACATGCTTTGCATCCTCGCCAGTTATACCCACGTCGCGCTAAAAACATTAACTACTGTAATAGTATCTGCTAACTGAGTACTCCAACTAAGCTAACCTGCTAACGCTAACTACTGCTAACGCTAATCACTGGGGATGCTCAGAGGCATAGTGGGGGAAGAGAGGGCTGATAATCTGTGTGTGTGTGTCGCTCTCTCTCTCTCTCCCTCTCTCCATCTCTCTCCTGAACCTATTTCATTCAAAAGGATGATATTGATGGACAGTAGCTATAGTATATAGCTCACTAGCTGTAACAGAATAATTGTATTAATTACTATTGATTAACTATTATTCAATAGCGTTTAAATGATAATGAATTAAATAATTGTATAAAGAATTTTCCATGTTCTGTCATCTAATAATATATTCCATTACCATTCCTATCTGTATCAAAGTCAAAATGTTGGTATTGTGACAACAGTACAACATACAAAAGCAGCTTGACAACCAATATCCTTTGTGTCTAGTAGGCATGGGCCAATGTCTGATTTTGGTGATATGTGCTATTGCACAGATGTTGACCGTTAGTATGCACACGCACGCACAGTATAATATGCATGTAATAAATAGTTTGTTAATAAACTCTGTTACTTGAAAAATGTTCACTGTGCTCCAAAATTTAAATTTTATTTAGGAGCACTTGTGCTCCCTGGGAAAAAGGTTAGCGTAGAGCCCTGTATATAGTAATAATAATAATACATGGCGATATCAGGGCTCGAGACTAACGATGTCCCGTCGTCCCGGGGACGATCAAATATTGATTTGGGACGAACAGAAATCTTTGCTGGGACGCATCCGGGACGGAGAGGATTTTTTTTCACAGGAAATGTCAATTGGACAACTGTCAGTGCGCGCATATATTGCTGTCAAATGGTTAATGTCTCGTGCTGACTAAGTTCACTGAAGTCTAAACGTAGCGTGATTTGCCAAATCCAATGACTATCTCCGCTTCCCAACGCAGCAATACGCTCATCCAGCATCAAGTTCCTACCCACCTCTCCTCCGGTACAGTACGTGCTGTGCACCGTACGATTGCAATGGTGCGGAACCTTTTTTTGCGGAACTTAAATCCCCACGTAATTTATCAACAACACTGCGGTCTGCTGTGAGCATTATAAAACAAACGTGTGTTTAACCGACCGTGAATTAAAGTGTCAATGCTGTTTGTCATTTTAACAGCAGATACTTTCTTAAATGCCATCCTCCCGACAGAGCAGTGTGACGGGGAGCTCTGATGGGTTCGATTGCTGGTGTTAGCATTAGCTGAAGAGCTAGTTTTAGCTTAACGTTACCTTGGCTAAAGTTGGGACTATTCATAATCCAGCAATAATGGCTGCAGACCTGCAAGCAAAGTACAGCAAGTTGGCAAAGGAGTATTCCAACGTAAATCACATTTTCACCAGTAAAGTTAGTCTTTCCATCTGCAGCTACATGCTAGCTAACCTAGCTCATGTTAGCGTCGTCACTGAACCACCTCGCGTACACAATTAATGACATGTTGCGGACAGCCATATCGGTGACAATGTTTAGCTTTTAGTGCCAAATGATAAGAGTCTGAGGCGGAGTCTCAAAAGAGAATGTTGAATATTTATTGTGCAAAAATCACAACAGAATAGATCCTCTCCAACGGAGCCTTGTAGCTGAGTAGGGTATATCTGCAGAGCCACTTGGTAACGAGTGCAACACCGTGTAATGTCCGTGTGGATCGTTGGAGTAGGGTATATCTGCAGTGCTGCAGCCCCATACTCAGTGTATAGATTTGTATTAGTATCATAATCAATCACCTGTTGTTGAATAAATACCATTACTTTCTAGTTATTACTAAAAAACAGTATATATAAAACAGTAGCTGTATAAAAAAAAAGTATAATTTATATAATTTAATTAAGAAAAATAAATGTATGCACTGGTATTTTTGGGACGGTTACATTCACTTTGGGACGGTTAAAATTGTATTTCGGGACGGTTCTGGGACGGTGGTGAAAAAAGTTAGTCTGGAGCCCTGGGCGATATACTAAAAAGCTATTTCAAATTTTTGGCTGGTAAAAAAAATCTGCCTGGCTGGTAGTTTTTTTTAATCTACCAGCCACCTTGGCTGGTAAGCCAAAAAGTTAATTTTGTTCCCTGCATGTACAAACACACCCACTCTATCTATATCTCTCTTCGAGCACATGTCATCATCATCAAACCTTTATTTAATTCTTGGGAGAACAAACAGTAGGGTTGTAAAAAAAAAAGTGTAAACATCTTCAAATCATTATTAATATAATTTATATTAATATAGGCTATTCAATTGAATTTCCTGTGAGCTAACCTCAAAAGTGAAAGTGGCAGCAGCATCAGAGGAGTTTAGTCCATGGTTCCGTCCCACTAGTGGTAGAAGCCCTGTTTACCACGAGCAACCTAGTGGTGTCTCACCTGCGGTAGTGAGAGGAGATGAAGGAGCCCCCCTCCCAGCAGCAAAGCAAGAGGGTCTAAAAAATACACCACTATCACCTTCAACATAGTATAATATTTGTATTGCGTTTTTGAAGAGGACAATTGAGTAAAGCTTTAGTTTTCAGACACAAGGGTTAAGAGTAGTTTTGGACTTTGTGCGACGCCTGAGTGATTTCCCCAGCCGTTTCTTTACCCATGTATGTCTATGGGAAAAGGTATGTTTGCCCCTAAAAGTGTCACGTGACGATCAATACCGAGATTGGCTACTCGCTCAAAATGTTTCACAGCCCCGGTGGCTTGGTATCCGGTGTTGTGAATCCACGTCTTCCTTCTTTTGGTGATTCAATTTTATCTGACCAGGACGTGCATTAGGTGCATGTTTTTATTGCTAAACAAACATGCAACTAGCACTCTCAAAGCTGACGGTACTCTGTTCACATTTCCAAAATGTGTAATAGTGGCAAATGTCGTTACAGACTATTGAATAAAGTTTGAGGAATGGTAACCCATTAAATCCTACTTTTCAAGGACTTTCCAGTGAATCATATTGTCCTTTTTCTTCATTTTCCCAGATGCACCATGCACCAAGGATCCAGCTGATTACTGCCAATCTGGAGGATTCTGCTCTTCACTTGTGCCACTGATTCATTGACCTTTTGTGGTGTGGTATGTTTTGATTTGACTTAGTAATACACTGTATAGTTGGGATTCTGAATTAAACAGTATAATGTTCACACATATTATGGAGCCCCCAGGGGTCGGGAGAATATTGTGGAAAACAATATAAAACTGAAATGGTAAAGCTAAAAAACTGTAGACCTGACCACAACCCCCTCGGTTCAACAGCACAATATGTTGCTTTACTACTTGACCATTATGTTATGTTCAATGGACTGCACTTATATATAGCAATAGCGCTTTTATCCAAAGCGCGTATGGCCTCTTATTCACCTATTCACACACATTCACACACCAATGGTGGCAGCTGCCATGCATATTGATCCATAAATAGTGTTTAGATTGTACTTCTATAGGTTTTTAACTTTACATACTGTATTTAAACATTACATTTGAACAAACACTGCAAGCTAAAGTTTTAAATCATTTGAATCTGTTTTATACAGCACACTTGCTTCCAAAATAAAGCAGTTTTACAATCCTGATCGTTTGTTAACACTTGAAGCTTTTTGTTTCTAACAATCTGTACAATAAAAGTGTCTGTCTGATTAACTTTTAGTGGTGCCACTTTATTGAAGGAGTTTGATTGTAACAACTTAGGAAAAATCTGTAAAATAACAGTGTTTCTCTGCTGAACTTTGAGTTCTGTCACTTAATTGAAGGAGTTTGATTGTAATAATTATGGGAAAACCTGTAAAATAACAGTGTTTCACTGCTGAACTTTAAGTTCTGTCACTTTATTGAGGGAGTTTGATTGTAATAATTGAGGAAAAACCTGTGAAATAACAGTGTTTCACTGCTGAACTTTAAGTTCTGTCACTTTATTGAAGGAGTTTGATCGTAATAATTTAGGAAAAACCTGTGAAATAACAGTCTTTCACTGTTGAACTTTGAGTTCTGTCACTTAATTGAAGGAGTTTGATTGTAATAATTATGGGAAAACCTGTAAAATAACAGTGTTTCACTGCTGAACTTTAAGTTCTGTCACTTTATTGAAGGAGTTTGATTGTAATAATTGTGGAAAAACCTGTGAAATAACAGTGTTTCACTGCTGAACTTTAAGTTCTGTCTCTTTATTGAAGGAGTTTGATCGTAATAATTGAGGAAAAACCTGTGAAATAACAGTGTTTCACTGCTGAACTTTGAGTTCTGTCACTTAATTGAAGGAGTTTGATTGTAATAATTATGGGAAAACATGTAAAATAACAGTGTTTAACTGCTGAACTTTGAGTTCTGTCACTTAATTGAAGGAGTTTGATTGTAATAATTATGGGAAAACCTGTAAAATAACAGTGTTTCACTGCTGAACTTTAAGTTCTGTCACTTTATTGAGGGAGTTTGATTGTAATAATTGAGGAAAAACCTGTGAAATAACAGTGTTTCACTGCTGAACTTTAAGTTCTGTCACTTTATTGAAGGAGTTTGATCGTAATAATTTAGGAAAAACCTGTGAAATAACAGTCTTTCACTGTTGAACTTTGAGTTCTGTCACTTAATTGAAGGAGTTTGATTGTAATAATTATGGGAAAACCTGTAAAATAACAGTGTTTCACTGCTGAACTTTAAGTTCTGTCACTTTATTGAAGGAGTTTGATTGTAATAATTGTGGAAAAACCTGTGAAATAACAGTGTTTCACTGCTGAACTTTAAGTTCTGTCACTTTATTGAAGGAGTTTGATCGTAATAATTTAGGAAAAACCTGTGAAATAACAGTCTTTCACTGCTGAACTTTGAGTTCTGTCACTTAATTGAAGGAGTTTGATTGTAATAATTATGGGAAAACCTGTCAAATAACAGTGTTTCACTGCTGAACTTTAAGTTCTGTCTCTTTATTGAAGGAGTTTGATCGTAATAATTGAGGAAAAACCTGTGAAATAACAGTGTTTCACTGCTGAACTTTGAGTTCTGTCACTTAATTGAAGGAGTTTGATTGTAATAATTATGGGAAAACATGTAAAATAACAGTGTTTAACTGCTGAACTTTGAGTTCTGTCACTTAATTGAAGGAGTTTGATTGTAATAATTATGGGAAAACATGTAAAATAACAGTGTTTCACTGCTGAACTTTGAGTTCTGTCACTTAAGGGGAGACACTGCAGGTGAATAGGGTAAAAAAATTAACTAATAGATATCACAATTAAACTTCCCCAGTTGATTACTTATATTAAGACAAGACTTTTTTGTATTACAAGTTTTCTGAAATTGTATGTTTAAATATGCAAATGAGGCATGATCTACTTAAATATGCACTAATTTGCATATAATTCCAGGACAGAAATCTGAACATTGGATAAAGCCATTTTCAAAATTATAGTTTCATTTTGTTGACATATTAGAGCCAAAGGTTATTACAGAGGGGATTTTGGATATCTCTTTTTATCACTCCATAAATCAGAAAATACTCCATTCAGTCCATTTTTATGGTAAAATTCCATATTTCGCCATGTTTTTAGGAATAAAATGTGATATAAATCAGGGTATGAATGCGATATCAACAAACCCTTCTGTAAATACCTTCAGAACATAGATATGAATAGAACTGGAATGTTTGGTGTATGTGAGTGCTACTGAAGTGGAGATTTCTAGCTCAGAGTATGAGGAAAAACTCTTAAAACTCATTTTTGGGAAAACGCCTTCAAAGTTCTGTATTGTAAAATGCCATACTTTTTTTTTTAAACAGATATTTACAAACACAATACCTAATCAAACCATTAGTAATAGACAACCTAAACACATGCCTGATAACTGAATAATAATAATAATAATAATGATGTTATTGAACTGAACAGAACTACACACACGCTACAAACAGTGTAGTACCCCCTAATAGGCAAAACATATTTGAATAGATATCACTATGAAACTTTCCCAATTTGTTATGTACATATAAACTAAGAAAAAATATATTGCAAGTTTTCTGAAATTTATGTTTATATATGCAAATGAGGCACTTCCCCATTAAATATGTGCACATTTATGGATGCAATAAGGCAAAATGATGTAAAATAAACAACTAAATGTGTGTTATTGACGTTTTATGGTCACTAGTTTCATAGAAGACATGTTTAGGAAGCAAAATATAACAATCTCAAAATCAACAAAAAAAGTATATTTGACTATTCACCTGCAGTGTCTCGCCTTAATTGAAGGAGTTTGATTGTAATAATTATGGGAAAACATGTAAAATAACAGTGTTTCACTGCTGAACTTTAAGTTCTGTCACTTTATTGAAGGAGTTTGATCATAATAATTTAGGAAAAACCTGTGAAATAACAGTGTTTCACTGCTGAACTTTAAGTTCTGTCACTTTATTGAAGGAGTTTGATTGTAATAATTTAGGAAAGACCTGTGAAATAACAGTGTTTCACTGCTGAACTTTGAGTTATGTCACTTAATTGAAGGAGTTTCATCGTAAATGTAGGGAAAACTTGTGAAATAACAGTGTTTCACTGCTGAACTTTAAGTTCTGTCACTTTATTGAAGGTGTTTGATCATAATAATGTAGGAAAAAACCTGTAAAATAACAGTGTTTCACTGCTGAACCTAACCTGTCAATTAACAGTGATTCTCTGTTCTCTGGTTCTCAAATAATAAACAGAATTATCTGTAAATGTATTGCTTTTCCACTTTATTTTAATTAGGGTATTTCAATGTAAATTTTACACTAAATCTCTGTCGCCAAGCTGCCAGACTTTTACCGTTTTTTAACCGATTTTTTTCTTACAGTGTATGCAGGCTCTGACACTACTTGCAGTTTCAGTAAATCCTCGTAATTACAATGACCCATAATCTCGTGCCATGTCTGAATATCGTGACTGGCCGTCCCGCTACACACATCATTATTATCATCACACTGGACATCGCGGCCACTTAAACCATGTACTAAAAAAATTACGGATTCGATTCCAGTTCCAATGTAACCTGTAGGCTACTCGTACTCGCTCTCATCTTGTTTTTCTGAGCACCGGTCCGCTTGGATATTTGTGCTTCATTTTTACCGGCGCTTCCCGCTGTGTTTTGAACGCTGCCCAGCCTGCCAATGAACATTAGTTATCAGCCTAGCCCTATCGCAGGTGAGCAAATAGTTACAACATAGCAGGGAGGGGGGGGGGGGGGGGCGCCCTCTGCGCGAGATGCATCCAGCTGCAGCCCCGCAGAACCATACTGGGCTCCTCACACTGTCTGCGCCCTGTTCCCGCGCGTTACGAAATCTAAGAGGATAGTCTACAGTGGGGGCGGGCCCCCTAAGCTCCGGGGTCCCCCCGCACCCCCCACGGGCCTCCGCTACGCCACTGCGGTTAATGGCTAAAGATAGAAACCATGCCTCATAAACATATTATTGTCGCCCCATAGCTGACTCTGTCAACAGTACTCGATTTAATTACCTGCCAGTTGTTGATACTAGCAAATACTGCAACATGAGATCAACTGAGTTCAAGCTGTTCCCTATAGCAATGCATCAAACCATCTATATTCATAAGGGATTCACTAAAAACCAGGCATCTTATGTATTGTGTCACGCGGCAAAGCAACACGCACACATTAATAGAAGTTGATATGGACCAGCTAGCCTAGCCATTGGCCAAAAACACCTCTCCCTGAGTTTTAAGCTACGCTAGTGGTCCGTATCCGCTTCCATCCATTTGTGCTAAGCTAGGCTAGCTTGCAGCCGGATAGCTTTCTACTGAACGCACAGAGAGGAAATTGTTATCTGTCTTCTTGTCTGACTCATTTCCCATAATGTTGCTGTGTTCCTTTAAGTCGGAACGTGAGATCCAATGAGGTTAAGGTTAGGGTTGAGGTAGAGGTGGGCCTATACATGAGATGCCTGGATGTTAGGGAGTCCCATATTCATACTGCAGCAGCCTCTGATAAATGTAATACATTTGGCTTCAATGTTTCTTTGTCTGAGTCTCCTGGTTGAACAATATAGTTGTATAATTATAAATGTTTTCCGATGGTCAGGTAGATGCGTTCTTCTACATGTCTTCACTTGTGTTGCACTGTCAAACATCTCTGCCCAAACAGGAAGTAAACTAACTGGTGCTAACTTTACTTGTATTATTTTCCCATAACACATTGAATGAATAATATTATATTATAGTAAATTCAAAGTTATAACCGCATTTCCTTTTAAACTCATTTTTGTCGTGGATGTCTGGATTTGGCCAGAGGTGTTTAGTGGACGGTGACGTAGAGGTGGCTCTGCGTAGGAGTGTGGTATACTATAGACAGTTTCGACCTTCAAAAATAAACATTCTAAATTGGTCACAAGTGTATTTCCTGTTGCAGTGTGAGGAGAGGATGACTCACAGGCACAACGTTCTCTCACGGAAGCTTCTCAGCACTGGGAGCTGCTTCTTACAATGTGATTTGTAATGGGAAACCATTTTTGCAAGTTTCTATGACGACACTGACGCATCCTCTTCTCTTGCTAATACAATAGCTGACAGGAAATACACTTGGACCAAAGGCTGTTTCCTAGCAACGCCATTCGACTGAAAAGGTCGATAAAGTCTAGCGCTGCTCAGTAGAGTACGGAGTGGATTGGGGAAGGTAGAAGAGAGAGAGAGAGAGAGAGGGACAGATACAGAGAGGGAGAGAGATACATAGAGAGAGAAAGAGAGAGAAGCAAAGCACCTACTTTTGGAGGTAAAGCACCTCAGAACAGTAATGTTGCTCGCTCGCTCACTCACTCACTCACTCACTCACTCACTCACTCACTCACTCACTCACTCACTCACTCACTCACTCACTCACTCACTCACTCACTCACTCACTCACTCACTCAACTCACTCACTCACTCACTCACTCAACTCACTCACTCACTCACTCACTCACTCACTCACTCACTCACTCACACTACCTATAGTGGTGGCAGACATGGTGCTTTGTGGAGGATCAGTTCAATCCAATGTGTGTCCTTGTTTTCCGTAATTCTAGATGATCAATAACTTCATTTGAATGTGAGTACTGTACGTAAATATGGGGGGGGAAATTACTGTAGAATTCCTCTTTAAACTCAAATATTTATTTGAACATGCAACCCAAGATATTTCAAACTGTTATTGCTAATGTGGGGGTAATTAGCACACAGTCTGATCTGAAAGTCAACAACACACAGTAACCGGAGCTCTACCACCTGACCAACGTGGGATTTGAACTATAGGGCTGCTATACAGGGGCTAATACTGGACTAATGGATGGAGATCATCAGGGAACCATAGTGGCTGGATCAGAGAGAGAGAGAGAGAGAGAGAGAGAGAGAGAGGGGGGGGGGGAGAGGGAGAGGGGGGGGGAGAGAGAGAGGGGGGAGAGAGAGAGAGGGGGGAGGGGGAGAGAGAGAGAGAGAGAGAGAGATGGGGGAGCGAGTGGGGGAGATGAGATCCTCTGAGGAATGTTCACAGGCATTTCTGGGGTTAAATCCCCCCTGTCCCCCTGACACACACACACACACACACACACACACGCACACACACACACACACACACACACACACAGGATTGCAATAGGGAATGCTATTTCATTTTTCTAATGTTATTTTATCATGAATGAATGAAGTGGAAAATGAAACTTTCATTTCAGTTTACTATGTGAATCGATTGATACAGAGCCACACATTTATTTATTAGTGTGTTTATAATCATTATTGTTAGTATCCATATCTTCATGGTTGGTGAACATATCTTTGTGTGTTATTATCATTACTTGTTGTTTGGTTTGGTTTAATCAGGCCATTGACAACACAATAATTTCCCCTCACAGCGAGAATGTCCTGTGTTTGAACCCTGGCCTGTCTGAGTGAAGTTTGCATGTTCTCCCCGTGTTCGCGCGGGCTTCCGCTGGGTGCTCTGGTTTCCTCCGACACCATAAAAGACATGCATGCTAGGCACATACTCCTGCCTCTGCCCTTGACATGCATGCTAGGCACATACTCCTGCTGCTGCCCTTGACCAAGGTACTGGCGTTAGAACCGGAGTTGGTCCCCGGGGGTTGGGCTCTGGCTATCCCACCTCTCCTGAACAGTTAGGATGGGGCAAAAGCAGAGGAAATGGAATGGTATGTAAAATGTCACATGTCGGGTCACAATACGTTTCGCTCTCCGTTTCCTTCCCCCTAGGATTAATAAAGTATACTGTATCTATTCTTGCATGATGTAGCTTCCTGCTGACCCCGTTCCTCGTCTGGGAAGAAAGGGAGACGGAGAGACAGAGCTTTTCTCTCAAAACAAGTAACCTTAACTGGAAACAAGGTCTGTTTGATCTGATTACTGCTTTGTCTGGAGATATTTCCTGAAATAAGATCCGTTGCTTTGGACCAAGTGAAATGTCCTCCTCCCACTTCCAGATTTCTGTCACACTATGTCTATATTCTGTACACAACTACTACAACCCTGTACTGGTACGGTTCACACCACATACTTTAACCCTTTCACTACCACACTACAGAAGGTTAACCATTAACCATCTGTAGTGTGGTAGTGAAAGGGTTAACCTTCTGTAGTATGGTTGCGAAAGGGTTAACCCTTTGTCGTATGGCAGTGACCTTCTGTATTGTCGCAGTGAAAGGTGGAGGTTATTCAATGACAACACGTGAAGCACAAATTCACTCATAATTATTATTTTTTTTGATCCACTTTTTCTCCCATTTTTCCATATTTTCTCCCATCCCAATTTCGTATCATCCAATTCAACCCTCCCCTGTCACGAACGCTGTTTCTTGCCTCCCACAAGCCGGCTGCAATGTGGACTAAGTCATACATAGCACAAGTCCCCTCCGGTACTTGAGGTAACAGCAGTCGCATCTTTTCACCTGCGCAGCTCGATCTCTCAGTGTCGAGGAGTAACGCGTGGGAGGCTCACGCTGCCCCCGACACTTCCTGATTCTACTGCGCAGGCGCACCAACCGACTTGTAGGAGTCGCTTGTTCACAACGTTCGATCCTCACCCTTCAGTTTTCCCTCCCCGTAATACGGCCAATGTGTATTACTGCGGACGACCAGCCAAACTGAAAAACAATGTGGAGAGCTGGATTCGAACACGCGAATCCTAGCGTCTCCACACTGGTGGCGAGTGCCTTGCCCACTACACCACCTAGCCGCCTTCACTCATAATTATTATTAATTTACATATATATATATATTAGAGCTGGGCCGCTAACGGCGCTAACGTGCTGCGTTAACGCGAGACTAGTATCGCGCGATAATATAATTGACGGCGTTAATCTTTTTCTCAACGTTGGGTCTGTATTGTCCTTAAATACTTGCCGTAGTTCACAGCTGTGGTGCCCGGAAGTGATTGCACGTATGTACCGGAGCTGTAGTCAGAATAATGTGTTAAACTAAAGTAACTTTAGTGGTCCGGTAATCATTGTTATACAGGTGAGGTTAAGAAGTCCTCAGGATATAACACAATTCGGCGATGAGGACGTCTGAATCTGCGCAATGCAAGAAAGAAGAAGTCCGTTGAGAGCTTTGTTTACATTATTAACGTTAGCTTAGCGAGTTAGCATGTTAGCTCACGTTGATCCGGCGGCACTTGAAAACATCTACAAGAGGAGGAAATCCACTTTACACACTAAAGGAAGGATCGACTGGACTATCGTGAGTGTTTACAACAGAAATGGCTTGGGTTATTGGAAATATTGGACCGTTTGATGACAATGTGGAGCAATATGAAATGAAAATGGGAGACCCTGATGTAAACAAGACAAACGTCTTTCTCTGGTCTGCCTCCTATTGAGCCGTACTCCGACTGTAGTAGCTGTTCAGTGTTCTCTTGGAGGTGGACCTGAGACTGTAGTAGCTGTTCAGTGTTCTCTTGGAGGTGGACCTGAGACTGTAGTAGCTGTTCAGTGTTCTCTTGGATGTGGACCTGAGACTAGTAGCTGTTCAGTGTTCTCTTGCAGGTGGACCTGAGACTGTAGTAGCTGTTCAGTGTTCTCTTGGATGTGGACCTGAGACTGTAGCTGTTCAGTGTTCTCTTGGATGTGGACCTGAGACTGTAGTAGCTGCTCAGTGTTCTCTTGGATGTGAACCTGAGACTGTAGTAGCTGTTCAGTGTTCTCTTGGATGTGGACCTGAGACGGTAGTAGCTGTTCAGTGTTCTCTTGGAGGTGGACCTGAGACTGTAGTAGCTGTTCAGTGTTCTCTTGGATGTGGACCTGAGACTGTAGTAGCTGTTCAGTGTTCTCTTCATTCATGGAACCGTTACACTGAGCTTGCACTTAATTTGTTGAGAAACCTGCTTCTGCAGCAGTCTGTGTGTGAGCAACCAGTCAGCAGCATTGTGAATTCAGAGATTCACTAAAAGACACATTGAGAGACAGGTTTGTGTGTGGATTAAGAAATGAAGGTGCACAGAAGAAACTACTGACAGAGAGTGATTTGACACTGGAGAGAGCTGTCAATATCAGTGTAACAATGTTAATGGCATCAAAGGAAGGGCACAGAAAATTATGATAAATCTGGTTTTAAAAGAAACACTGGAAATTACAAAAATAAGAGACATGTTCATGCTGTTGAACAAGGAGATAGAACAGCTAGTGACTCCTCAGATGAAGAGGAGAGGATAAATCTCCTCCTCTGGTCATTATTTGGGTAGAACACACATTTTGAATGCATTTGGCAGACTTTTCTTTTTTTTTAGCCATTTTAATCTAGATGAATCTAGATCAATTCCAGGATTGCAGGTAGATTAATCTAGATTAAAAAAATTAATCTATGCCCAGCTCTAATTATATATATATATATATTATATTATATATATATATTTTTTTGTATTATTATTTTTTTTATTATTATTATTATTTTTTTTAAATGTTTTCCTCTGTAAAAAAAAGTGACAGCTCTGAGCTCTCTGATCAGGCCTGCCCTGCTCCCATACTGCACTAGTAATGGAGAGCTGTCAATCACTTAGTGCAACACACTGCAATTATCCTGCACGGGCTGACCTTATGAATATAATAGCCTATTAACCCATTAATATTATCATTATCAAAATAGGCTATTAACGTCATCTAAGCCCGGTCCGTGCATTTTTGCGCACACGCCATTCACGAACAGGGATTGAATGATTGACAGCCTTGAAATCCAATCAGAGAGTGGTGCCAGCTAATGCTACGCGGAACTGCATAGACCCTATTGACTGTGGTGTGGCGACGCCAGTCAGTCCACTGTCCAGTGTAGTAGTTTCGATTCAGTGCGTCAGCTTAGCTAGGCTCGTGGTTTGGTAATAACAAGATATAAGAAGTGTAATCTCAGGAGTTGGAGAGATCAGCATCAGGGGCGGATTTAGGATTATAGGAGATCCGGGGCTTAGCCCAGATAGGTGCCAGCCTTTTTTAATTTAATTTTTTTTTATTTTTTTTTTTATTTTTTTTGCAGGCAAGGGGTGGTTAGGAAGTATTTTTTTGAATTTAATTAACCTGTACGTGCAATTTCCTGCAATATAGAGCCTTCAATCTTGACCAATAAAGCTGCTCTTTTCACTATAAAACTCAGTTAACCATAACGTAGTTATGGTTAGATTTATATATTGGGGGGGGATATATCATATTTTTCATATGATCAAAAAGTGGTGGAGCAAGAGCATACCTTTGCTCCCCCAAGTTCAATAGTGGGAGAGCAGAGATGCTCCGAATGCTCTTATGGCCAGGCGTCTTTGATTCACTGATACAAAGTAAAATAGTGCAGTGCAATAAAATAGTTAGTAAAATAGAATAAAATAATGCAATAGTGCATTGCAATAAAATAGTTATCATTGTATTTTTTCGGGAGGCCGGTAAGGAGTGCATTACAGTAGTCGAGTTGGCTTGAAATAAAGGCATGGTTCTGGTTTTCAGCGTCCTTTTGATTTATAAATGGCCGTACTTTAGCTATGTTTCTAAGATGGAAGAATTAAGTTTTTGTCAACTTGTTGATTGTGATTTAAAGCTTACTGTAGGTCTGAGTCTACCATGACACCAAGACTTAACTCACTCAAATACAGTTAGCAGCTGGATAGACCACAGATGGAAATTAGCTTCTGCTAAATCTGGTGCAAACATATTTTCATGTAACAATGATGAATTGTCAAAAGAAATAATCTTTTTTAATTTATTTTCTTATTCTTTTTATTTTTTTTTAAATAGATTCAGGGCTTTTCAGAAAACATTCGGGGCTTGAGCTCAAGTAGCCACCCCCTAGCCCCGCCCCTGATCAGCAGGAGATACTGTACATTACTGACAATGTTGGATTTGGATCTATATGGAGTCTGGACATACACTTTATCAAGCCCTGTCAGCAGCTGACAAAAGCTTCTCAATGTGAGGAGGGGGATTTGCGGAGCCCAATAGCAAACACAGGAGGAGAGAGAATGGAGCGGTTTAGGGTGTTTTAATAGTATTTCCCCAAGCAGACAGTTTACAGGCAAATACAGGAATGTACAGGTACGTGTTGTAATAGGCGAGAGCAGGAGCACTCCTTGTGCAGCACGGGACAACAGGTACAGGGATGTACGATAGACGAGAGCTGGTGCACTCCTAGTGCAGCACGGGACAACACGTACAGGGATGTACGATAGACGAGAGCCGGTGCACTCCTAGTGCAGCGCGGGGTAACAGGTACGTGTTGTAATAGGCGAGAGCAGGAGCACTCCTTGTGCAGCACGGGACAACAGGTACAGGGATGTACGATAGACGAGAGCTGGTGCACTCCTAGTGCAGCACGGGACGTCCAGGTTGGAGGTGTACTGGAGCGGTGATCCTGGGCACAGAGAGAAACAGATTAGGACAAGGTATATCAACGAGGACAGGGTTGCAAGGCTTTAGGTTCATCGTCGTACCTAGGTAGCTAGTTTTTTTTTTGATAATTTTTTTTTTATTATTATTCACATGAAACAAGACAACACATTAAACACAATCACAATACATAGAACTTCACAAGAAAATAACAAAAACAATAATAATACAGAATAACAATTTATACAGACAAAGAGAAAAGAAAACAGAGTTCAACCTTCTAAATTTTAAATCCAAGGGGTACTATCCAATAAATGGTCTTTCCCAGTGTTCAGCCCCGATTCCCGGCTGTGTGACCCTATATTAATAAAACGTACATCTCCAATTCACCACAAGGACCACTTTTTGAGAACACGACCCGAAAACAGAGCAATGAACCTTCATGACAAAACAAAAACCTGTAGAGGTGTTCCATAGACTCACAGAGACCGTGTAAAAGTGACCAAACAGTGAAGAAATAGTTAAATAGCTGCCCCCCCATAAAATCCCCAGGTAAACTCAAGAGGACAAGACAAAAGACAAGACAGACAAAACATTTCCTCCTCCCCCTCCCAAGAGACCCCCGGACTCACCCGAACATGCACCTCAACCCCGCTCAGCCGCACACGGCGGTCCTGACCTTTTCGGCTGCTGCAAACCACAGGTCAATACCTGCCTGTCCCACCCCAATCACCCGCGCCGTGGATATCTCAAGATAAATCACATCCAATAGTGTTAGGGACCAGTTAATCACTGTAAGCTTCTCAGGCTCCTTCCACCTCATTGCTATTAGCTTCTTCGCTGCTGTGACACCCGCTAGGACAACCCTTTTTAGTTGAACGGACGCAGGTAGTGTCGTTATATCGTTCAGGAGTAGCGTAACAGCTGTGAATGGGATAGTTAAGCCACACAGATCTGAAAGTTTGTCCGTTATTGACCTCCAGAAGCGGGCCACTGGTGGGCAATCCCAATACATATGCATATAAGTGCCAGTGGCCTTTTGAGAGCACAAAGTGCACCGAGAGTCGGTTATCAGTCCCATAGCAAATAGCTTCCTAGGTGTAAGATAGGTCCTATGAATATAATTAAAATTAATTTGCTGGTGATTGGGGTTGCGGGAAGATAATGCCACATTTGCCCAAACATCATCCCAGTCAAACTCGGGGTCCAACTCCGGGATATCCACACGCCAGATTGTATCCAATGATACATTTTTATACGTGGACTGAATTAAGAGCGTATAAAAGTCTGAGACAAACCCTCTGGAGGTCGTCCTGTCCACTATGAGCCTGAGGAAGGGGTGTGGTTGCAAAGCTTGAGCCCACGGCACGCCATGCGTCCTCAGCGCTGACCTTAGTTGAAGGTAAAGAAAAAAGGACTCGCCGGGAAGATCATAAAATTCTCTTAAGTCCTGAAACGCACGGAGGCCGTTCTTATCATAAATATCCTCCAGAGTATGAACTCCCCTCCTCTGCCATTGAGGAATATTAACCGGCTTGTGCCCAACAAGTAATTGCTGGTTATTAAAAATTGGAGAGTCCAGGTGCTATGGGCATTTAACCCCACACAACCTCTGTACATTACGCCAGGTTTGGATCACGTGAGTTATGATCGGTCCATACCTCAGCCGGCATTTCGAAATAGAGACAGTGGAGTACACCACATCCTGCAATCTTAGCGGTGAGACCGCCGCCGCTTCTAAGGTGCGCCAAGATACAGCATCTACAGGGTCTAGCCAGCACATCAGAGGTCTCAGTGAGAAGGACCAGAAATAAAGCTTAAAATCAGGGATTGCGAGGCCCCCATCTTGTTTCCTACGTTGAGTAGTAGCTCTTTTGATTCTCAGGCGTTTGTTATTCCAGATACATTTAGATACCATCGATTGTACCTTGCGGCAGTGGTCTATTGGAGGGGGCAGGGGGAGCATTGAGCTAACAAAATTTATCCTAGGCAGAACGTTCATTTTGATTATGGAAGCTCGGGCTTGAAGGGAGTTAGGAAGGGACGACCATCTGTCTAGATCCTGGCGTATTTTATCATAAGTACCCGTGAAGTTGTACTTAGTAGTTTGACTCAGCGTGGGGAATATCTCTATACCTAAGTATTTAAAATGTTCCACTATGGGGATATCAGCTGGTAGTCGCACCGCCTTGGCCAGCTCATTAAGAGGTAGGCAGGCTGATTTGTTCCAGTTAATCTTAAAGCCTGACAATTTACCAAAGTCGTTGATTATTTCCAATAATTTTGTGGCCGACCGGGAAGGGTCATCCATAAAAATCAGTAGGTCATCCGCATAGAGAGCAATTTTGTGTGGTGTATTATTGATCATTATGGGGACGATGTCCTCTGATTGCCTAATAAATTGGGCCAATGGTTCGAGGGAAAGCGCGAATAGTCCCGGGCTCAGAGGACAACCCTGTCTAGAAGATCTGGAGACTGGGAAAAGTGTGGAACAGTTTTTGCCTGTCAGTATCATTGCCGACGGCGAGGCATACAGGACTTTAATCATATGAATAAAATTCTTTCCCAGACCCATGACCTCAAGTACCTTCCACAGGTATGACCATTCTAGTCTGTCAAACGCCTTCATGGCATCCAAAGACAGAACAGTGGACAGAGCTGTATTGTCTTTACTGTTATCGACTACATGCAACAGCCTCCTAAGATTGTCTGCAGCCAGGCGCCCCGGGAAAAAACCAGTTTGATCGTAGTGTACCAATACCGTCATAAATCTCTGCAGGCGGCGGGCCAGCACCTTGGCAAACACTTTTAAATCGGCCCCGAGAAGACTCAAGGGCCTATAGCTACCACAATCATTGGGATCTTTGTCCTTCTTGAGAAGTAAAGAAATCAGCGCCATGTTGACATCTCTTGAGAACTCCCCCTGTTCGATAGCATAATTGATCATATCGAGCATCAATGGGCCCAGTTGGTCCCAGAAAGCTAAATACACCTCGGGTGGAATACCATCCCAGCCTGGTGCCTTACCCCTCTGCATTTCAGCGATCGTCTCCCTTAGTTCTATAAGGGTGATCTGTTTCCCCAGTTCCTTAGCCTCTTCCTCAGAAATGTGGGGTATCTCAAGCCCACCAATGAACGATTCAAATTTAGAGTCGTCGAGATTAACCTCTGAGCTATATAACTGAGTAAAACTCTTTAAAAGTGTTGTTGATCTTTTTCGAATCAGTAGTGATTGTACCCTGTCGCGTCTTGATCGAGGGGATATCCGAGAAATGATCATTCGAGCGTATTTTCATTGCCAATAGATGGCTAGGCCTGGAGCCGTGAAAGTAGTAATTTTGCCTTGTCCTATGTATCAAGAACTCAGACTGTTGTTTAAGTATGGAGTTTATTTCCTTCTTGATTATCTTACGTTGTGTGTTTAGTCGTTCACTATAGTTAGTTTGCAAAGATGCGTATAGATCCGCATATAATGTTTCCAGTCCTTCTAGTTTTTTTTATCGGGATTTACGTAAGTTGGAGGAGAAAAGTGTGACATGACCCCTGATAAATCCTTTCAATGCGTTCCATAGGACCCTGGGGTCATCGACCGTGCCAACATTGATCTGCAAGAATTCAGCTAGTTTACTCCCGAACTCAGAGCAGAAATCATCGTTCTTTAATAAGGTTGAGTTAAAACGCCACCTGGGAGCTCTCGTGGAGAGCCTGCCAAAGGTTGCCACAAGGAAAATCCCCTTGTGGTCCGAGAGAGCCAGGGGAACCAATGAGACGTCGAAACTATCAAACAAATTAGGAGATGCGAATGCATAGTCTATTCGAGAGAAGGTTTTGTGTCTGGCAGACGGGTGAGAGTAATCCTTGAGGGTGGGATTGGATAAGCGCCATAGGTCTGCGAGCCCAGTGTCCTGGGCCCACATCCTGAGGGCCTTAGAGGACCGTTTTTGGTCGCTCGTTTCAGAGGACCCGGACCTATCCATCTCCGCATCCCAGCACGCATTAAAATCGCCACCCACAATGAGAGCGTATCCAGTAAGTTCCAACATATTCTTCGTGATTGTATTATAGAACGCTGAATCAAATGTGTTAGGGGCATACAATGCTATTATTGCCATCTTCTTATGAGAGAACTCAACTTTTGCTATAGTAATCCTTCCCTCCGTGTCCGACCACACATCCAGGACTTTGATATCAAGGTTACGTCTTGTAACTATGACGACTCCTTTCGTCTTATCATCGGCTGAGGATGAGGAGATAACGTGATATTGTCGATTTGCTAGCCTTGACACATCACCCACCAATAAATGCGTCTCACTAAGGAGAGCAATGTCAATATTTCTTCTCTTCAATAACCAAAGGACACTGGCACGCTTGTGTGGGGCGTTAAGACCTCCTGCGTTCCAAATTAAAATATTCAATTTAGCCATGGTCGAGTTTGTCTAAATGCGTAGAGAACATACCAGTGCAGCCAGGCTGAGTACAGAGGCGCTGATCCAGGCGGGCCCAGACGGTCAATCCCAGGAGTTCAGAGGAGGAACAATTACACACAAATAAGACAACAGTACATAAAACACATAAAAATACCACCCCAGTTACAACCCCCCCTCCTTCTACTCTAAACCCTAACCCACCCGTCCTATTATAAGCCCTCCTATACCCACTCTCCAATCCCCTCCCTATGCCCCATCCACTAAGGATGGTCATCTTCCTATCATTTCCCACTGGAGTCATGGATCCAATAAGACGCTCCCCACTCCGACCCCCCTCTAGATAAACCCCTGATTAAACCCCCACTAGTCCAATAAACACAAATAATAATAAAAATAAAATTCAATAAAGATATCGGTCAAAAACCACCTGAGCCTTGGCCCTAACATGAGATAACCATAATGGAAAAAATAGCCATTATTATATAATAACTCAACATCACCCCTGCAACCATCTATTTCCGAGTCTGCGCATCAACGTCGCAATGTTATAGCACAAATGGATAAAGGAAAATTCAAAACAAAATTAAATTAAAGCATACCAGCAGATAGTCTAAGGCAGGATCGGATCACAGGTAAATTGTGCAAACAGATGTCATTTAAACAACGACAATAATAAGAAAGGGAAAAAAGGGGGTTATGATCAAAGTGCACACCTGTAACAGCCCCTCTGAACAGGCACAACGGTTGGAATGACATAACCTATGTAAGAATAGAATTAAACACATTCATTAACCCGGGAATGGTAATAAGCAATACCTGACACAACCTGTTATCATATATTGTTTAAATAAAGATATCGGTCGAAAACCACCGTGAGCCTTGGCCCTAACATGAGATAACTATAATGGAAAAAATAGCCATTATTATATAATAACTCAACATCAACCCTGCAACCATCTACTTCCAAGTCTGCGCATCAACGTCGCAATGTTATAGCACAAATGGATAAAGGAAAATTCAAAACAAAATTAAATTAAAGTATACCAGCAGATAGTCTAAGGCAGGATCGGATCACAGGTAAATTGTGCAAACAGATCTCATTTAAACAACGACAATAATAAGAAAGGGAAAAAAGTGGGGTTATGGTCAAAGTGCACACCTGTAAGTGCCCCTCTGATCAGGAACAACGGCTGGAATGACATAACCTTTGTAAGAATAGAATTAAACACATTCATTAACCCGGGGATGGTAATAAGCAATACCTGACACAACCTGTTATCATATATTGTTTATATATATATTCAACCGATCTTCTCCTACCGGCGCCCAAAGCTCAAAACAGCCTGGATATAAAAATAAAAGAATACAAGAAGTTAGTTAAGGACCCGATCACTGTTGAATTGTGCGAAGCGATGACACTTAAACAGCAACAACAACCAAAGTGCGTAAATATTAACGGGTCTCGAATGTCTCAGTGCAGACGTTAGACGCAGCCCGCTAGCTAGCCCAAGGCTAGCGCGTAAACTAGTGATGAATCCGGATAGCACGTTAGAGTCTGTTATGTACATTGTTCAGCTAGCTCGTTAGCTTCCAAAGAGGCGATACACAAGTACGACCATGAGGTCAGCATTAGCAAGTAACAGAAGTCATTGGGAAGCCCCGCTAGTTGGATGGGCAGTGGACAGTTAGCATGTCTAGGCATGACAGCATGAATAGCCGGCCCTATCAATGTATTCAGGCCCATATCGCCAAGTCACTCACCCGTCATAGATATCAAGCTACAGTCTCGGCTATCCCCTCGAGATATTCCTTCGCTTTAGCCAACGACCAAAATGAACGCCGACCATCGACCTTATCCAACACAGATAATTTCGTGGGAGCGAATAGCGTGGGCCTCAGGCCTAGTTTCCATAGCTTGGACAGGACCACTTTGTATTCGCCTCTCTGTGCTTGAACCTCCGGCGTAAAGTCTTCGAAAATGGCCACTTTGTGATCGCCCCCCAGCCTTAGATTACCCCTTCTGGCAGGAGCCAACCGCATGATGAGTTCTCTCTGCTGTAGCCTGTTCAGCTTGACAATGATGGGCCTCGGTTCCTTGTTCACTCCAGGAGTGGTCCTGCCCGCTCTGTAGGCCGATTCACATACGGGAGGGGAGGGGAGGACGTCATTCCCCAGTATTACTTGCAGCAATTCCGGCATGGTCTCAGAGAGACGGCCTTCCCCGCTGCCCTCAGGTACTCCACCAATCCTGATGTTGGAGCGTCTCTCCCGGGACTGTATTTCCACAATTACCGACTGTAGTTTGGCAACTTCGGCCTGCCTAGCCAGCAGGGAGAGCTCCAGATCCGCCATCTTCTCGCCCTGTAATGAGGCCTCCGTCGTTAGCGCAGCTAGTTCGATAGCATTAGCCGAGGAGACAGCGTACAGCGACTCCATCTTGTCTATCAACGGGACGACCGCCAACCTTATTTCCTCTGATATCTCTCGATGAAGGTTATCACAAAAATCCGCCAGCACTTTTCTTTGTGTTTCAGCGAAGCGTGTCTCAGATTCTGCATGGAGCTTGGTCATGACCGAGAGCACAGCTTCGCTTATCTCCCCGACACCGGGCGATGGTGCGGCCAGGCCCGGTGGTGGTTTGCTGGCTGGAGCGCTCATGGATCTGGTTTCCACCACCGACATCGCAGAAAGTCGAAAAAAGTTGACGACAGTAGTTGAAACTCGACGACTTAACAAGCAGACAAAAAACAAATAAAAATAAAATAAAGACTAATGGGGAAAAACGTATATTCCGCACGGTAGAAGGGAGCTCACGTGAAACACGTCTACTCCATAATCGCCAAGCTCCGCCCCTCCCTAGGTAGCTAGTTTAACACTGCGACGAGGGATGACAGGATCCGTCAGGTGATATAGGGGCTGCTGATGAGGGAATCCCTCACAGCCGCGTTGATTGATGCTCGTCTGGCAGCGTGGGAATGCTGCAGCAGGAAGCTGCCCATATATGGGCGCGGCAGGATGGGGGCAGAGGAAGGCCCGAGTCCTGACCATGACAGGACCCCCCCCTCTACGGGCGCCTCCTGGCGACCCTCCAGGCTTGTCGGTGTTATCTCGATGGAAGTCCCGGACGAGGTCAGGATCCAGGATCAACCCGCGGGAGACCCAGCTGCGCTCCTCCGGGCCGTAGCCCTCCCAGTCCATGAGGTATTGGAAGCCGCGGCCACGGCGACGCACGTCCAGCAGCTGCCGGACGGTGTAGGCCGGGTGGTCGTCGATGACCAGCGGAGAGGGGGAGGCTCCGGAGCTGGAGGAGACAGGGGACTGGAGACCACCGGCTTCAACTGGGAAACATGAAACGAGGGGTGAATGCGCATGATGGAGGGAAGTTAGAGTTTGACGACTGAGGGGTTGATAATGGACAGGATCTTATAGGGACCAACAAAACGGGGGGTGAGTTTGCGGGACAGAGACTTGAGCGGCAGGTCCCGGGACGAGAGCCAAACCATCTGACCTGGTTGATAGTCGGGAGCCGGGGTCCGGTGGCGGTCGGCAAAGCGGCGGTTCTGCTCAGCGGAGCGGAGCAGCGCGGCCCTCGTGTCCTCCCATATCCTCCTGCAGCGGTGAAGGTGGTCCTGCACCGATGGAACAGTGATCTCCTCCTCCTGTGCAGGGAACAGCAGGGGTTGGTAGCCCAGAGAGGACTCGAAGGGGGACTGACCAGTCGCTGCGGAGGACAGAGAGTTGTGGGTGTACTCAATCCATGGCAGGAAAACACTCCAGCCGGAGGGGTCCCGGGTCGTCACGCAGCGGAGGGCGGACCCCAGGTCCTGGTTGGCCCGCTCCGACTGGCCGTTGGTCTGCGGGTGGTATCCGGAGGAGAGACTGACCGTGGGCCCCAGGGCCCGACAGAAGGCCTTCCAGACTTGGGAGATGAATTGCGAGCCCCTGTCGGAGATGATGTCCACCGGGATCCCGTGGAGGTTTCTGAAGCAGAGGGGAGTTTGGGGAGAGCAACAAAGTGCACGGCCTTCGAGAAACGGTCAACGATAGTGAGAATGACTGTGTTACCGTGTGAGAGGGGCAGACCGGTGACGAAGTCCAGGGCGACGTGCGACCAGGGCCGACTGGGAACAGGGAGCGGACGGAGGAGCCCGGCGGGCGGTTGGTGGGAAGCCTTCCCACGAGCACAGACAGTGCATGCAAGGATGAAGGCGCGGGTGTCTTCCCTCATGGAGACCCACCAGAAGTGGCGCCTCAGCAGGGACAGGGTACGGTTGATCCCAGGATGACAGGCGAACCGGGAGGCGTGGACCCACTGGAGCACCTGGGAGCGGACAAGGTCGGGGACAAAAAGCCGGTTAGGTGGGCCGTTACCTGGATCAGGCTGGACGCGCTGGGCCTCCCGGACGACAGACTGGATCTCCCAGGTGGCGGCGGCCACCTAGCAGGAGGAGGGGAGGATAGTGTCAGGGTGAAGAAGAAGGTGCAGGGATGCAGTCTCTGGTCGAGAGCGGAGTGTTGGGAGAGGACCACCCCTACTCTGGTACTCGAGGCGTCTACCTCCACCACGAACTGGCGGGACGCGTCCGGCTGGATGAGGATGGGCGCGGAGGTGAAGCGCCGGCGCAGCTCGGCGAAGGCGGAGTCCACTCTGTCAGACCAGACGAAGGGCACGGAAGGCGAGGTGAGTTGGGTGAGGGGTGCAGCGACCCGGCTGTAGTCCCTGATGAAACGCCGGTAGAAGTTAGCAAACCCCAGGAAGCGTTGGAGCTGCTTGACGTTGGTGGGACGGGGCCAGTCGGACACCGCCTTGATTTTCTCGGGGTCCGCCCGGATTTTAATTTTTTTTAATTTATTTTGAATAGTTGTCATACAGAAGTACAGAATACTTTTATACAAAATGCTTCTTACTGTTACGCTCCAGAGACTGTGCTAGACAAGATAAGTATGAAATAAAATAAAATAGTATAGCATGTAAAATAGAAGTAAAAATAGAAGTCACAGTGTTCAGTATAGACATATGTACAATGTTCGATGCAGAATAGAAGTAACTGAGTTACCATACAATATACAATATACTATGCAATGTACTAATATACAATACTATATAGTGCAAAGCAGAAATGGGATGAGGTACAATTTAGGTACAATTTACAGTAAGGTGTACGAGTTGTAGTGCAAATCCTTTACCAATAAATATAAAGTGTGTTTAGGTGATCTAAATTGTGGAGAGTGGGTGCTGCAGTGTGTTGTTTGTTTAAAGTGAGTGTGTGCGTGTGGATGTGTGTGCTGTGTGCATTTGATGGTTGTTGCATAATGTTTATTGTTCGTTGAGCAAACTGATGGCCTGGGGATAGAAGGTTCTTCTGAGTCTTTCTGTGCTCGCCATGAGACTCCGGTATTGCTTGCCTGACCGCAGCAGTTCAAAGAGGCAGTTGTTTGGGTGGCTGGAGTCCTTGATGATTCTCTTAGCCTTACCCCTGCACCGCTTGTTGTAAATGTTCCGGAGGGTGGGAAGCCCCCCTCCAATTGTGCGTTCGGCTGAACGTGTCACTCTCTGTAGTCTGCTTCGGTCTTGTGCAGTGCTATTCCCAAACCAGGAAGTGATGTTGCCAGTCAGGATGCTCTCTATTGTACATGAGTAGAAGTTCTTAAGGATCTTCTGACTGACTTGGAACTTCCTTAGGCGCCTGAGGAAGTAGAGGCGTTGTCGTGCCTTCTTCACAACACTGTCAATGTGTGTGGTCCATGTCAAGTCAGGCCCACCACTACTGTGTCATCAGTGAATTTGATGATTGTGTTGTTACTCCGCTGAGCCACACAGTCATGTGTGTACAGGGAGTAGAGGAGGGGACTCAGAACACAGCCCTGGGGGGCCCCTATGTTGAGGGTGATGGATGAGGAGGTGCAGTTGCCTGCTCTCACCACCAGGGGTCTGCCCGTCAGGAAGTCCAAGACCCACTGGCAGAGGTCATAGTTCAAGCCCAGGTCCCTGAGCTTGGCTATGAGTTTCGAGGGGACTATGGTATTGAATGCTGAGCTGTAGTCGATGAATAGCATTCTCACATAGTTCCCCTTCCTCTTGTCCATGTGTGATGCTGCTGTGTGCAGCACATGGGCTATGGCGTCCTCCGTGGACCTGTTGGGGCGGTATGCAAATTGCAGGGGGTCCAGGTTGATGGGGAGGGAGCAGATGTAGCCCTTTACTAGCTTCTTGCCGCCCTCGATGATGTAGCCGAGGAACCCGATGGAGGAGACGTGGAACTCACACTTCTCCGCCTTGACGAACAGCTTGTTCTCCAGTAGGCGTTGGAGGACCCGGTGGACATGCTGGACGTGCTCCTCCATAGAGCGGGGAAAAAATCTGAATGTCGTCCAGATAAACAAAGACAGAGCGGTTAAGGACATCACGGAGAACGTCATTGACAAGAGCCTGGAAGACAGCAGGGGCATTGGTCAACCCAAAAGGCATTACCTTGTACTCTAAGTGACCGAGTGGGGTCTTAAAGGCCGTCTTCCACTCGTCTCCCTCCCGGACGCGGACAAGGTGATAGGCATTTCTGAGGTCCAGCTTCGAGAAAATGGTGGCACCTTGCAGGGGTTCGAAAGCAGAGTTAATCAATGGCAGGGGGTACTTGTTCTTGACCGTGATGTTGTTGAGACCCCGGTAGTCAATACAGGGGCGAAGGGAGCCATCCTTCTTGGAAACAAAAAAGAACCCTGTGCCAACAGGAGAGGAGGAGGGGGTAATAATGCCTGAGGCCAGGGACTCGTGGACGTATTTCTCCATGGACTCCCTCT
Organism: Notolepis coatsorum; assembly: GCF_963971535.1. Classification (NCBI taxonomy): domain Eukaryota; kingdom Metazoa; phylum Chordata; class Actinopteri; order Aulopiformes; family Paralepididae; genus Notolepis; species Notolepis coatsorum. Next base: position 104,638,419 of record NC_140177.1, read on the forward strand.
CTGGGCGTGAGAGGTTAAACAGGCGACTAACGGGGAGCGTAGCTCCCGGGAGCAGATCAATAGCACAGTCGTACTGGCGATGAGGTGGCAGGGAGAGAGCCTGTTGTTTACTAAAAACCGCCTCTAAATCTTGATAAATAGGAGGAACACTCGAAAGGGTCAATAGGTTCGTTGGGAACGGGAGAGCCAGCGACTCCCAGTGGCGACCGAGCTGACCGTAGACAAGAGGCGTGGCAGTGAGCACTCCAGCTCGTGACTGAGCCCGTTGGCCAGTTTATTACAGGGTTGTGTAGCTTTAGCCAAGGCATGCCTAGAACGATGGGATTATGGGGGGAATTAGAGCGTGGAAACGGATGTCCTCGCTATGATTCCCTGAGAGTTGTAGGCGGAACGGCGTCAGCAACCTCCCGTTTAGACCTTGAGCATCGCGGGGAATTGGCAAGGCGTCGGTAGCAATGTGGAAGCGGGACACTACCCCAGCGGCGTTCGCGGATGCGTGTGTCCAAGTCTCTGGCTAAGTTAATCAACTCGTCAAGGGAAGTTGGCTTCTCCTTAGACGGCAATTCATCTTTTAGAACGTCGCTGAGGCCTTGGCGGAAAGCCCCTCGTAACGGCGTGTCGTTCCACTCGGAACCTGCTGCCAGGATACGGAATTCAATAGCATACTCGCTCACGCTGCGATGACCTTGGCGGATTGTAAACAAGGCAGCAGTACTATCCGAGCCCCCGGGGGGATGGTCGAAAACCCTTTGCATGTCGTCGACATAAGCAGAGTACGAATCGCAGAGGGGGGAACGACTGAAGTGGAGTGCGGTTGCCCATTCTAGCGCAGGACCCGTGAGCAAACCAGACAGGTAGGATACTTTGGATTTTTCACTCTGGAAGGTTTGTGGCTGTTGCCCGAATACTAATGAACATTGGAAAATAAAGGCACAACACTTAGAGACGTCTCCGCCATAACGTTCTGGTGCGGGGATGCGTCTATGCCAAATACAACGTAGTTCGGTTTCCGGGTTCCTCTGATTGGCCACTAAGCCCACGTGACCGCACGCTAGCACGCCCCCCTTATCGCCCGCTGCCGCACTGTGAAGCGGAAGAGCCAGCAAGGCGACGCGAGGCGGTGGTTTCAGCAGCAGCGGCCGTCTTCTTCCGAGGTGGCTTGTTCTTATTAATCCCTAATGTCATGTATGTTGTGTATGTCATAAATGTCGATATGAATTGAAAATGGGGGACCCTGATGTAAACAAGATGAAAGTCTTTCTCTGGTCTGCATCTCCTTAACAATTGTGTGTATTGCGCCGTACTGTATTGTACCCATTCTGCAATCTGTTAAATAAAGTTCTATGTCGTTATGGCTTGCTCAGCACCTGTCTGCATATATCTCGCTTCAGCGTATATACACTGAATAAAAAATTCCACCATGTACCTTTACATGCCAGCATTCATCTGGCCACACCCCCATCCGCTTACCTACATAAGCAGGGGTGGGGCCACACACTCATCTCCTTTGCAAATTTCATCACAAGCTAAGTGCTGCTCACATGCCCACTTGACGTGGAGAAAAATATTTAGTCTGAGGAAAGGAAGAACAAGGAGATACGTTGACATCATATCTTTATTTTCTCTCTCACTATTTTCGAGAAAATACGGCGATATTGTCTTCGTTACTGGAGTGTCTGGATCATTCCGACCTTCAACGTTTTTTTCGTATTAGGAGCTCACGCCGCTGACATGCTTCCCAAATACAATCCTCCTTGCTGCGGCTGGATGGGGTTACCCTCCAGCAACACAGCTGGACTGTAGGACACACCGACTATTGTGAGAAGCGGTTGTTTCCAGGTTGGGTACGTACTGTTTTGCTTACGAGCTCTGGTTGTTGTTGATGCTGTGGGGGTTAGCTAACAATTTACGAAACGCAGACTCCAGGCTAGGGTCCTCTGCTCGGCTTAAACGGCGGTCGGGGGATCTTGGTCTGACGCCCATGATGGCTAATCTAGTGGGCTGCGCTAGGTCCTGGTGATCCCAGGATTCTAGAGCGGATGCTTCTCTGTCCCGTGCAGGCCCCATCTTTCATATACAAATGAAAGTATACCCTAACGAGGAAATGTGGGCATAGGATCTTCTTTATCGGAAGTTCCATGCTCAAAGGGCCCCCTTGTATGTCTGGACCACCGTTGACAACTGTGTTCTGACATTTCTTTTTCTTTTCCCTGTTAGGGGAGGGATTGGGACAGTGACCTGTCTGAAGTGTGGCTTGTTATGTCATTGTATACAGTTCAGGTGATAGCTGCTTAGCTTGCGTGCTAGTTTGTGGACTACTGTGTTAGCCAGTCAGCTGTTAGCTGCGGCGTTAGCTCGCTGTGTTTACCAGGCTGGTATACGTTAGCTTGTTGCTATCAGCCGAACGGCTGTTAGCTTAATGCTACACTGTTGAACGTTTTCTGTGACTATAACATGCCTTAAACACTCTGACTACGACGTCATCTTTGACAGAGGATGTTAGTCGAACCTACCGGGAGCCCGGCCGGCGAGGACTGCGTCAACATGGAGAACCGTAGCGGCTGGGTGGCGCAGCGACGCTGCCCTCGTCGTCAACACAGGAATGCTGTGTTTAAACGTCGGTGTCCCGTTAGCCAGATTGCAGTTCGCTTGGCCTGCGCTCACGGTAGGAAGGTCCCGACCGGACCTTAAACACTTCTTCTTTTTTCCCTTCTAAATGTTTTGTAATAACGATGTTTTCCAAAACGGGTGTTGCTGCAATACATTTAGGATACGACGCGTGTTGTGTGTGAATTGTCTTGTCACTGGTATAGCTTCTCTCTCCATACAAATCGGGTTGTTGTTTTACATGTGTAAAAATGATCTGGTTAGTTGTGTTGAGAACATCATGTGTGTTCAGGTACCGTGAACTCACAACTAAGGGGGTTAATTAACCTATAAAGCTATGCTTAGTGACATATGAGTGAAGAATGAATTCTTTTCTCAGCCTGTAATGACAATGAACAGGGTGTTCACATATTAACAGGGTTACCTGTTCAACTGGGCTGTATCAAGGGTAAGGTAGGAGGGGTGATCCCCCCGGTTCCCTGGGGCTTCCCCACCCTCCTCTCAGACATGTTGTTTACAATATATTGTGTCACTGTGTTTGTGGGAATACGATGTAACCCTTAGCTTAGTTGCTGGGGTTGTGCTAACCGCTTGAGAAACTTTATTTTCCTAAAGAAAAGATTGTTTGGTCGCTTTTCGTGTGTGCTTAGCAAGGCCTGTGGCCGATACTAATCGAGGATTCTGTATTCTCTCGTTATGAAAAACGGCGTTCCTCTGTAGCAAGAGTGTACTTGCCATTTTTTGTTGTGATAAAGGGTTGTGTGTGTCTTGTGATCTACAACTGGGTTAGGTTGGCCACAGAAGCACATTTGTAAGTCTGGTACCGGGGCTCTTAAAGGGGCCCTCTCTATTCTGTGTTTTTTCCTTAGTAAAAATCAGATAGCAGGTTAGCACATGATTTTTTGTCATTACATCGTATCATGGGTGTGGGGTCGTAAAGGGGTGAACTGGTAATCCTTTCCTCCCCTTTTTTGATTGGTCAGGGGTTAAAACCTCCTGTCCTTCAAGGTTCCTGTCACGTTGCTGTTCGGCACGTTACAGGGTAAGAGGGGGGGGGGGGAGTTTCCTGGTCCCACGCCCTGGAAGATTGGGCGTGTGCACCACAGAAATTCCCCCGCCATAGAGTACGTCACTGTGCGCGTCTCTGTTGGTAAGACTTCCGTGAGTTGTTCAGGTCCATGTGATGGATCTGTTTCAGGGAGTTGTCAGAGCTCCTCCTCACGAAGCTCCTCCTCGGGCCTTCTGTGAGTTAGGACTCTCCTTCCGTGTGAGGGAGCCTCCTCAGAGTTCAGAGCCTCCTCCTCAGATTGTCAAGTTGAGTAGAACTTCAAAAAGGGGTTTTGCTCTATTGTGTGTGTATTCGATTCAATTCGATTATTGAGTGTGTATTGGTTCAGTGCCTCCTCCTCGGAGAGCCCTACCCCAAATTTTACATAGCTCAATGTTGCAATATATTCTTTTCAATCTATACAGCTCGCGTGGGAAGTCTCTCTGGGGATTTCCGTCTCCTCCCTATGGGAGGGTGGTGGGATGTAAAAATGTAAAAAATTATTTACCCTCAGCTGCGTCACGAGGGATTCATGTCAGTCTGTGTTCTTTCTATTTTTGAATAAAAAGAGGAAGGTACATGAAGCACGACGGCTCCGTGTCGTTCTCCCAGGCGACTTGGAGGAACAATGTTTGGTGTCTTGCTAGACTATCCATTGATGTGTTTGGGTCTCGACGCATACATAGTGCTGGCTCGGTGTGTTTCTGTTAAGGAATCACACAGGGGCTAAGTGCGCCTTGGTTGCTTGTTAAAACAGCGTTTTTATAGGGCAACTGGGATGGAGTTTTGTCTCTTCCGAGCGCCAGTTTACTAGGTTGTCTCGATGAATTCTCGTTCATATCTGGGGGATGTTAACGGAATAGATCTGAACATAGGTAGAGGGGTCTCACGCCCTTGGGGTGGGCCACTGAGCACGGTCCAAATGGGACCGTCTGGGTGGCACCCTCTTTTCATGTTTTAGATCAACACGCATACCTACCCCCTCTTCTGGAGTGGGCATGTCGGCGTGGTTAGGACACGGGACTGGTCTGGTCACGCTGGTCCAGGTCAGTTAACCCGTTGTCCGCCGGGGATGCAGATCTGCTGTTCTGGTACCCTGAGGGACTTGTGCTTTTTTCGGGGGGGAAAATGCCGGGTCAGTCCGGGTGTCACAGGGTTAGGCGCTATGGAGACCCTTTGTTGGGTACATATTGTACTCTGCACTATCGTAATGGCTTACGGCCATGCCAACCTGTACACGCCCGATCTCGTCCGATCTCGGACGCTACGCAGGTTCGGTCCTGGTTAGTACTTGGTTGGGAGACCGCCTGGGAATACCAAGTGCGGTGTGCTTAGGGCTGGTTCTCCATTCTTTTCGCTCCTCTCTCACGCGTGGCAAAGAGGGGGCTGTTGGGGTGGTCTTGGACCTCCTCTGGTAACCCTGTGCTTCTCGTGCCGCCGGGCCCGGTCCGAAGTAAAGTTTCGTTGATACCGTAGGCCTGGGATAACCCTTTTTTGAAAACTGAAACACTTGTACTGCGGTATAGCTAGTGTATGCCCGCAGGTGTGTTTTGGAGTTTTTTCTTGAGGGGTTATAGGAACAACCACCGTCGGTACCAAGAGGGTGGTTGATTCCCTGGTGTGTTGGAGCAGTGTCAACTCCCGGGTTACCCGGTTGAGTGTGCCCCTGCACGTTCATGACGTCTGCCAATCATGTCAGCCTTCTCTGCCTCGTCCCCTCTGGGTTTTTTTTTTTTAATGGATGCTTTGTCATGCAACAACGCCAGCATACGCCCCTTCCGCCGGGGGGGGCTGTTTTCAGCGGACTCCTTTGGCGCCTGTCTCGTCCACAGTGCTCCAGGCTCAGGTTACAGCCTGTTGCCTGGTTTCCCCGGTGCGCTGCCTGCTTCCGTTGGTTAACCTTTTTTGTGTGCTTACGGCCATGCTGACTGCCTGTTCTGCAGGGTCAGTGTGCCAGGCGGTGTGCTATTGGGGGGAAAGGGCCCGCTCTTGGAGGGGCCTTATCCGAATACGCTGGCGATGTGGGGGCCGGTGTCACTAAGTGACCACCTGGTGGGGTCTTGATGCCTGGCGTCATTGACCTCTCCGGGCCCCCGTTTTCCAGGGGATCCAGTCCCTTCAGTGGGTCTGGGTCTTCCTTCGCTCCGCTGCTACGGCCTTGCCACGGGGTTGGGTTTGCTCTTGACCACGTGATTTCTGGGGGCAGTAACGAGGTTGTTCCTTCCGTTCGTTCCCGGGTGGCATGCGGGTTGTGCGTGTGTGTAGTCGTGGGGTCAAGCCACGGTCTGCTCACCCTGTGCGTTGAGTTGCTTGAGTGCCTCTTCGCACGGTCGGATCCGTCGCCCTCCCGTGAACCTCCAATAGGGGGGTATCCTCCATTAGGGAGGGTCGGGGGGGCTCGGTCCTCCCCGGTCTGGTTGTGGGGGGCCTCAGCGGGGTGTATTTGTCGGGCTATGGCTCCCGCTCAGCCCCTGTCATGCAGACAGGTGCTGAGCAAGCCATAACAACATAGAACGAAGGGTTATGTATATAACCCAGTTCTATGAGTTATGGTGCGTTCAGCACCTGGACGCCGCTGCGGCCCTTGATTTTTCATTGTGGTGAAATTTGTTGGGAAGGAGATGAGTGTGTGGCCCCACCCCTGCTTATGTAGGTAAGCGGATGGGGGTGTGGCCAGATGAATGCTGGCATGTAAAGGTACATGGTGGAATTTTTTATTCAGTGTATATACGCTGAAGCGAGATATATGCAGACAGGTGCTGAGCGCACCATAACTCATAGAACTGGGTTATATACATAACCCTTAATTTTCATTCATTCATTCATTCATTTCTCCCCCACTACTCCCAAAAGTAACACTAAATAGATAAAGTACAACAACGCCAGACTCAAGAAACTGTGTTCCCTTTGGCGCAATACACACAATTGTTAAGGGGATGCAGACCAGAGAAAGACGTTTGTCTTGTTTATATCAGGGTCCCCCATTTTCAATTCATATCGACATTTATGACATGCACAACATACATGACAGCTTTGGCTGTTTGTACGATGAAACAAAGAACTTCTAAGATATACATTAACTTGGATTTCAGTGATATTCAGCGGTTATGTCAGTGTTCTTAAAAGCTTGTAGTTGTGCATGTCATAAAAAAACAAACTCGCATCATTTGGGTATTTCTGAATGTTTTGGCATATGAGTCTATATATATAGGATGCATTTTTGTGTAATTGTTTGATCATAATACAGGACTAAGGAACATGGTATTTTTTTATTTCAAATTATATATATAGGATCAGGGTCCCCCATTTTCAACTCATATCGACATTTATGACATACACAACATACATGACATTAGGGATTAATAAGAACGAGCCGCCTCGGAAGAAGACGGCCGCTGCTGCTGAAACCACCGCCTCGCGTCGCCTCGCTGGCTCTTCCGCTTCACAGCGCGGCAGCGGGTGATAAGGGGGGCGTGCTAGCGCGCGGTCACGTGGGCTTAGTGGCCAATCAGAGGAACCCGGAAACCGAACTGCGTTGTATTTGGCATAGACGCTGCAGGGACATGGGGCTCCCTGTGCGGGGATGCAACAGGTGGGGCGTCTAGCTGGGCAGTGACGTATGCGTCAAAAAGCTCATATTGTCTGTCTTGCTCCACGGAGCTGAGCGTGAGAGCGCCGAGTTGGGCAATGGTTTCGTCCAGTAACTGTGAGTGTTGGTTTACCAGAATGGCGTGTCCATTGACGGCGGCCTGGATATTGTTGCTCCATTCCCTGACGTCCTGTGGTGCTGGGTCCGACATCTGGTTGCAGTGTTCTGTGAGGAGGGGGTTTTGCGGGGCCCAATATCAAACACAGGAGGAGAGAGAATGGAGCGGTTTAGGGTGTTTTTTTAGGGTGTTTTAATAGTATTTCCCCAAGCAGACAGTTTACAGGTAAATACAGGAATGTACAGGTACGTGTTGTAATAGGCGAGAGCAGAAGCACTCCTTGTGCAGCACGGGACAACAGGTACAGGGATGTACGATAGACGAGAGCTGGTGCACTCCTAGTCCAGCACGGGACAACAGGTACAGGGATGTACGATAGACACATCCCTGTACCTAACAGTGTGGTGAAGAAGGCACGACAACGCCTCTACTTCCTCAGGCGCCTAAGGAAGTTCCAAGTCAGCCAGAAGATCCTTAAGAACTTCTACTCATGTACAATAGAGAGCATCTTGACCGGCAACATCACCTCCTGGTTTGGGAATAGCACTGCAAAAGACCGAAGCAGACTACAAAGAGTGACACGTGCAGCCGAACGCACAATTGGAGGGGGGCTCCCCACCCTCCAGAACATTTACTACAAGCGTTGCAAGGGCAAGGCTAAGAGAATCATTAAAGACTCCAGTCACCCGAACAACTGCCTCTTTGAACTGCTGCGGTCAGGCAAGCGATACCGGAGTCTCAAGGCGAGCACAGAAAGACTCAGAAGTAGCTTCTATCCCCAGGCCATCAGGCTGCTAAACGAACAATGAATGAACACTACACAACAACAACCACCAAACGCACATAGCACACACATCCACACGCACACACTCACTTTAAACAAACACACTGTAGCACCCACTCCACACACTTTATAGCACACACCCACTTTAAACAAACACACTGTAGCACCCACTCCCCACACTTTATATTTATGGATGAAGGATTGCACTACAACTCGTACACCTTACTGTAAATTGTACCTAAAATTGTACCTCATCCCATTTCTGCTTTGCACTAGATAGTACTGTACATTAGTACACTGCATAGTATCGTGTATTGTATATTATATGGTAACTCAGAACATTGTACATATGTCTATACCGAACACTGTGACCTCATTTTCTTCTTCTAAATTCATGCTATATTATGTTATTATGTTATTTGATACTATCTTGTCTAGCACAGTCTCTGGAGCGTAACAGTAAGAAGCATTTTGTATGAAAGTATTCTGTACTTCTGTATGACAACTATTAAAGAACTTGAACTTGAACTTGAACTAGACGAGAGCCGGTGCACTCCTAGTGCAGCGCGGGGTAACAGGTACGTGTTGTAATAGGCGAGAGCAGGAGCACTCTTTGTGCAGCACGGGACAACAGGTACAGGGATGTACGATAGACGAGAGCTGGTGCACTCCTAGTGCAGCACGGGACGTCCAGGTTGGAGGTGTACTGGAGCGGTGATCTTGGGCACAGAGAGAAACAGATTAGGACAAGGTATATCAATGAGGACAGGGTTGCAAGGCTTTAGGTTCGTCGTCGTACCTAGGTAGCTAGTTTAACACTGCGACGAGGGACGACAGGATCCGTCAGGTGATATAGGGGCTGCTGATGAGGGAATCCCTCACAGCCGCGCTGATTGATGCTCGTCTGGCAGCGTGGGAATGCTGCAGCAGGAAGCTGCCCATATATGGGATGCAGAGGAAGGCCTGACCATGACACTCAAAGGGTTAACGCGACGGCTCGAGGCTCGTTCAAACCGTTACCCGATGCAACCAAACAACAAGTGAGTCTAATGTACTGTTCTGTAGTTACTGAAACTGATTGAATATGGCAAGTCAAGATTCAAGAGGTTTATTTGTCACATACATGATATTTGATACACATAAGTGCAGTGAGGTGACGTCTGATATGAGTGAGTGGCGCGATTTATATCTCTTTCTTTCTCTTTCTTTCTCTCTCTCTCCTTCTTTCTCTCTCTCTTTTTCTCTCTCTCTTTTCTCTCTCTCCCTGTCTCATGCTCCCTCTTTCTCTCGCTCTCTCTCTCGCTCTCTCTCTCCCTGTCTATCTCGCTCTCTCTCTTTCTCTCTCTCTCTCTCTCTCTCTCACTGCCTCTCTCCCTCTCTCCTCTCTCTCTCGCTCTCTCTCTCGCTCTCTCTCTCTCTCCCTGTCTATCTCGCTCTCTCTCTCTCTTTCTCTCTCTCTCCCTCTCTCTCTCTCTCTCTCGCTCACACGCAGTACGGCGTTGACTGGAATAAAAAAATTACCCACGTAATTGTCCATAAAACCCATCTGTGGCCTCGCAGAGGAAGGTGGTAAATACATGTTAGATATTCCAATCTACAGTTTTGATTGTACAGTTGTACAAGCATGTACCCAGTGGCGGCTGGTGAATTATTCTCCACTAGGGGCGCTATACCAAACATTTTGCAAACATGTACAAGGCACGCATTGACGAATATTATCACCATTGCCATCAGTCAAATGCAACCACGTTTCCAATAGCCCACACAAACACGCACAGCTCTCTCTCTCTCTCTCTCTCTCTCTCTCTCTCTCTCTCTCTCTCTCTCTCTCCTCTCTCTCTCTCTCTCTCTCTCTCTCTCTCTCTCTCTCTCTCTCTCTCTCTCTTTCTCTTTCTCTTTCTATTTCTCTCTCTCTCTCTCTCTCTCTCTCAGATCCATTCAATAATAAACACATCTTATCATTTTAAACAAGTTACCATTCATTGTCTGAGTGGTTATGCCCCACCCGCGGCGAAATTAGAGAGAGAGAGAGAGAGAGAGAGAGAGAGAGAGCGAGAGAGCGAGAGAGAGAGAGAGAGAGAGCGAGAGAGCGAGAGAGAGAGAGAGAGAGAGCGAGAGAGAGAGAGAGAGAGAGAGAGAGAGAGAGAGGAGAGAGAGAGAGCGAGAGAGAGAGCGAGAGAGAGAGAGATCGCAACTATACCTTGTTAAGTTGAAACGCACAGTGGTCCAGCAGGCAGAAGGGCTTGATAAAGTATATCCACTCCACTGTCCAGACTGTGTTGATGTCCATTGTCCATGCATGTCCAGTTGTCCACACTGCATCCATATAGCTTGTTGTTAACCAACAAGTACTGTGAAGAGCTGTGTCTTTGCCCATTTCCTCGTCAAACAGCCTGCAAACTACCTGGCGTTCTATCGCCCTGCTCTAAGACAAACTCTAACCTTAACCAACTTTGAAAGAGTGCCTAAGCTTAACCGTCGAAAGAACTTGCCTTCACGCTCTAAGACAAATAGCTGCATCACAACAACACAGTCTACCAACCTACAAACCAACCTAGAACCTAGAAAACTGGCATTGGCCAATCAGAGAGAGCGTCTCCGCGAAATGCGGCTACGGAAAAAAATGCTGCTATGGAAAAAAATTATAGACGCTGCTGCTTAGACCGATTCAAATCGCGCCCGGCTTCCATCATAAACATCATATTTCAACGCACAGCGCATTACGCACTGATTGGCTGCGACGGATACAGCGATGAAACAGTGACGCGCACTCAGAGCGCTATTGCGTCTAGCCCGGGCCGAGAAATACGGCTAGGAGAAATGCGGCAGGAGAAATGCGGCAGGAGTGAGTCACTTCCTGTTCAGGAAAACGAGTATTTTTTATTTTATATATTAACGTTATATTGTGCATTGGAAACACAAACATACTTAAAATGAGTAAATATTATTCATTTTAAACATGTTTATATTATTTATAGGGCTATAAAACAAACAAAAAAAAGAAAAAAAAAATCTTCTTCTCTCATTTAACAGGTGGGTCGGCGCCCTAGCGCCCCCGGTGGCCAGCCGCCACTGCATGTACCATTGACTCAGAATGGTCTGTTTTATTGAAATCGTCACAGCAGTATAGTTTGTTTATACTTCAGAAGTATGATATTTAAACATGGTCCCCAAAATGAATGGAAGCGAATGAGGAGCCTGACACCTGGGAGGAATGGGGGGTATTGCAGCCTTGGGGATGTTTTAAATTTTTTTTATTTTTTTTATCCATTTTTTCTCCAATTTTTCTATATTTTCTCCCATCCCAATTTCGTATCATCCAATTCAACCCTCCCCTGTCACGAACGCTGTTTCTTGCCTCCCACAAGCCGGCTGCAATGTGGACTAAGTCATACATAGCACAAGTCGCCTCCGGTACTTGAGGTAACAGCAGTCGCATCTTTTCACCTGCGCAGCTCGATCTCTCAGTGGCGAGGAGTAACGCGTGGGAGGCTCACGCTGCCCCCGACCAGTGATGCCACAGATTACTTGTAAAAGTACTTGTAAAAGTAATCTGATTACTGATTACTGATTACTCCTTTAAAAAGTAATCTAAGTTACTTTACTGATTACTTGATTATCAGAGTAACTTAGTTACTTTGAAAGTAACTAGGTTACGAAGTCGTCGTCGTTCCCCCAACAGTTTTTTTTTAAACGCTTTATTGAAAGTGCATAAATTGTTTTTAACTTGTTTCTCTGCACATAACGTACATTGTTAAACTAGTGCTTCAGCTTCTGCACCATCAAGTATGGTAAAGCAACAGTCTATGATGCTCACAGCATTAGAGCAGCCAGCCAGTGGTTTTACAAAACCAGTGTATCACATCTAACAAATGCAGGCTGAACTATTCAATTATATCAACTGTAACTATTAAATTGTTTTTATAAATGTCTCTCTATAAACATACAATCAGTCTCTCTTTAACATGTAAATTAACTGTAAATCTGGCAAATAAGAGCTTTTGCTCTGCCACCATCAACCCTCCTGTACCTAGGCGAAGCGTCGGCTAGTGTTGTGATTCCAGGTGCTTTCAATGCAATTGGATGTGCTGTTTTTAGCGGTAGACAGTATTTTGTTTCCTCCGCATATGAATGTTTTTTTCACCCGGCTTAGCTGACACAAACGTGAAGTAGTGACTGAGGCTACGTTTAGACGAGCGTTTTGGGATGGAAGTCTGAACAGAAACCGCAAAAGTCGTCTTGCGGTTTCACTTTTAATTTTGCCAAGCGTTTTGGGTTGGAATTCTCCGTGCAGACGAGGCTGTAACGAGCCCTGCTGTCACACGATTGGCGCATATGTCACATGACGTGCTGTGAAGACCCGCCCTACTCCGCCTCTGATTCGCAGACTGTGAATGGGGAATGTGATTGGACCAAAGCAGAGTCACTCACAGACAGAGGGTCCAGTCACGCCGCGGGACACATTCTTGTATTTAACCCTTTCACTGCCACACGACGTCACTCCCAAATAAGAAAAACAGCTCAAAATGTATTTTTGACTGTCGAAAACGAAATAAAATACTGCATTCCGCCTGCATTATGAATTTATGATGAGATAGTAACGAAATAGTAACGCACAGCCACTTGGACAAGTAACTGCAATCAGATTACTGGCTTTTAAAGATTAACGCGTTAGATTACTATTTTCGGGGGAAAGTAATCAGATTACAATAACGCGTTACTTAGTAACGCGTTACTGGCATCACTGCCCCCGACACTTCCTGATTCTACTGCGCAGGCGCACCAACCGACCTGTAGGAGTCGCTGTCCACAACGCCCGATCCCCACCCATCAGTTTCCCACCCCCTAATACGGCCAATGTGTATTAGTACGGACGACCAGCTAAACTGAAAGCAATGTGGAGCGCTGGGATCGATCCCAGGCGATCCCAGCGTCTCCGCATTCGTGGCGAGCGCCTTGCCCACTACGCCACGTAGCCGCCCAAAAAATATTATTTAATATAATATAATAATTTTGTGCTTCACCAAGAAATTTGGTCAGCAGCCGCCACTGATATATTATATATTTATACATACATGCTGTACTGTGACAATAAAGTAATTTCCCCCTCAGGGACAATAGAGTTATTATCCTACTATCTTGCTTTACAGTAAAAGAAATATGAATTCCCAACTCAACAACAAGGCTTAACATGCAACGGTTAACATGTGGGCCCTCTTGAGGACGATTTTCCCACCGGCACTTTGGCGACCTCTAGCGGCTCGGGTTTACTTTTTTTTTTTAAAGATTTCTTTTTGAGCGTTTATCGCTTTTCCTGGTCAGACATGACCGACAGATGCAGTGAGGGTGAAACGGTAGAGACAGCAGGGGAAGACATTCGGCAAATAACGGCGGTTCCGGGAATCGAACTCGGGTCGGCCGATCCACGACGCAGCGCGGTACATGGTGTGCTACTGGAGCGCCCAGGGTGTACATATTTTTTTATACAATATATATATCGAATTAAATCCCTATTTGTTGCCACAGTCACTTCACAACACAAGCGTTTATCGTGACTGTGGATATTACTCCACTTCACTCCAATGCCAAAATATCCGCCCCTTATGACGGCAACTGTAGTCTAAGCCCCTCCCCTCTGGTACTAACTAATGGCAACTGTAATTAGTCTAGGCCGGAACCTCTCTCCGTCCTCCCTCCCTCCACTCAACCCCTCCCCTCGGGGTGCTTAGGAGACACACGGACTCACGGCTAGAAGAATATGTATCAACAAATGTGCATGTTTGTATTAATTAAGGGTTGTGCCATTATTACTATGCAAATGTAATAATTGTGAAAGATTTCCTGTAATGAGTTGTATGTGTTGTTTTCAAGCATCCTTGACATCCAAGGACAACGATGTAAATAAGTCATTGCGCCTTTTTTGTTCCTGTTAGGGTTTGAAACCGACCTCAAACGCACGGCACAGACAGGTAGTTCAGAGTTAGCCTAAATACTAGGGCATATTTATTTACAGAGTCAAAAAGGAGTCAAGTAACAATTTCGAAACAAAAAGGGAGACTGCCTTCGGCAGAGTTATCTGCGGCTCTGCAGATCCTCTTGGTGTTGGAGGTGGGGAATTGGTGTTGACGCCGTAGCGGCTCTGCAGATACTCCCAGCTTCAACTCGAGGTGGAAAAGGAGAGAGAGAGAGAGAGATCAATAACAGTCCCACATAACACGGAGGCAGTGCGGTTTCCTCCTCCCTTAGCTGAGTCCAGAACAAACAAAACGATATCTTCAGTGTTCTCCACAACACACAATTTAGCTGAGGGTCAGTGCAAACGAAAACGATAATCTTCAGTGTCTCTTCTAAACACACACTTCAGCTGAGGTCAGTGCAAGCAAAATGATAATCTTCAGTGTCTCCTTTAACACACAATTTAGCTGAGTCTAGTGCAAGCAAAAATGGAACTCTTCAGTGTTCTTCAAAACACACAAAACAGAATAGTCCAAAAAGGGGTTTGGTTCCAACTCACCAAAGCGCAAAGCGTAAAGCGGGTAAACGAGGCGCAGCTCCAAACGGGGGGACAAGGTTTTCACCAGCGGCAATCCACAGATGTCCTGGAGGGAAAGAAGACGAGGCACAGCAACGGGGGGATACAGGCAGAAGCAGAAGTCTTCAAAACGACCCGACATCGATTGAAGGAAGGTCCCAGTATAAGAAGCCTCTGGGGCGCTAATCACAAACTATGACAGGTGCGTGCTGGAATTGATACTTGCTCCAAAAGCGTGTGGCGGGGAATGCACCAATCAACACAGTACCTTAAAGGAGCGTGTGGCGGGGAACGAACCAATCCTCACAGTTCCTATCCTTGACAAAAGCAAATATGTGAGTAATGATCTGTATATGTTTTGTTGTCTAAAATAAATACCATACCATACCATACTCACGGACCTCCGTTACATATGGACCCAGGGTGCCTTTTCAGCCATACCAATTGTTGGGGAAATACTACTTCTGGACTACTAACTACTACAGAAAAACGTGAGTAACAAGTTTTTCTACAACTCAAGTTCAGACCTATGTTACTCTATTTCATTTGCACTTGTTTGTTGTATCAGAAACTTCAGAATGTCATCTTTAAAAATAGACCAGGCTCATGCATGTGCTATAAGTATAAAGTATAGTATTTTGGTTTGCAAAAAAAGTATGCAGTCCTCAAAAACAAAAACAAAAATGGCAAATTTTTTGGGCGCCTGTTAACACTTTCAGCGCCATAAACTGTCCCCATCTCTGCCGCTTAAAGGCCATCTTAAAATAGTAATTTCCGTTGTGTTTCACGATGTTTGCAGAGCTGTGTGTGTTCTGTATTATAGCTGTGGAGACAATGGTGTGGCTCATTTGACAGACACTACTTGTAGTCCAACATGGAAAAAATAGTTTGTTTCTACACACTGAAGTTTGTAGTTTATTACACATAGTTTAAACATCACACATTTCCAAGAGAATCCAGTCTTTTTCTATAGCCCGAATCGTTCTGGTTGATTCCCTGAAACCCCAAATATTCCCAAATCAAAGGTATATAACATGTACATATGTACCTTCACAAAATCATCAAGGGGGGGTCGTTTGAACTCAAAACTGTGATCATGTGCGGCTAAGTGGCGCAGTGGGCAAGGCGCTTGCCACTAACGCAGGATATGCTGGGTTCGAGCCCAGCTCTCGGCGTTGCTACCGGCTTGGCTGGTCGTTCATACTAACACAATTGGCAGTGTTAGGGGTGTGAAAGCCGGTGGGTGGGGATTGGACGTTGTCGACAGCGACTCCTACAGGTCGGTTGGTGCGCCTGTACAGCAGAATCAGGAAGTATCGGGGGCAGCGTGAGTCTCCCAATGCGTTACTCCTCGCCACTGAGAGATCGCGCTGTTCAGGTGAAAAGATGTGACGGCTGCCTCCTCGTGTACCGGAGGGGACACGTGATGCAAGGCTTGGTCCTCACTGCAGCCGACCAGTGGGAGGCATAGTCTAGCAACGTTCGAGACAGGGGAGGGGAGAATTGAAGGGAGAATTGGCAAGGTGCAATTGGGATGGGAGAACATTTAAAAAATAAGGAGAAAAAGTGGATTAAAAAAAAACTGTGATCGTGTTTGCCAAGCATGTTTTACGTCCGGTAAAACACACACAAATTAATTTCTATTAGAGGTGGGCATAGATAATTTTTTTTAATCTAGATTAATCTATCTGCAATCCTGGATTTAATCTAGATTAATCTAGATTAAAATGGCTAAAAAAAAAAAAAAAAAAAACTGCCGAAGGCATTCAAAATATGTGTGTTCTACCCAAATAATGACCAGAAGTAAGTCCTTACTTTTTCTTTCCTCCTTATGTTTCTCAGGCCAGGTGGCCCATTACACCATGAGCCCATCTCCCGTTTCCAAAATGCATTACAGACTGTTTGAAAAAGCTGTTTTGCTATGATAATTGGTAATGAAATATCAAAATAATGTTCAATAAGATGTACTTGTGTTTAATAAGTTGTTTTATTCAGAAGTTAACACAAATAAATAATATTACCAGTACAGTACAGTATCTAGCACTCTCAGGAGCAAAACAGAAAGAATCATTTCAAACTTGAACTATGTGACATGGCTTGAATCAACTGCTCCAGTGGAGTTGCTCAGTAGCCAATGGTGTCAACTGTGGTTGTACTGGGCAGCTCCCAGGTGTGAATGGAACTGTGTGAATGTGAAGCAGGGCGTTCCTGAAAAAGAGCATCTGTGCTCAGCGAACCTACCCTGGGTAAATAAAGGTAAAAAAAAAAAAAAAAAATTGATTAATGCGTTAATTATATTATCGCGCGATACTAGTATAGCGTTAATGCAGCACGATGCTGTTTCGATGGTAACATACGCTTCGGCAAAGGAATTTCGAGGCGATCAATGTGAATCTCTGTTCAAGCAGGAGGAGGAGCCCTTACCAAAAAAAAGAGAAAAAAAGGAAAACGTGTATCCACGCCAATGCAATTCCAGTTCGGACACAGACGATACTGCCACCTGGTTATATTCGATTCCAACGTATACAAACGAGCCAGGGACGGCTAGAATGATCCGGATGATGATTTAGAATGGGGATCAGAGGAAAAATATCAAAGGATCTAAAAACAAGTTTACTCGTAAATAACGAGTTTACTCATTATTGGTGCTCAACGCTTGTCGGCCAATAACGAGTATACTTGTGATTGGCGCTGAATGTGTTAAGAGGTTAAAGGAACACGCCAACATTATGGGAAATGCGCTTACCGTCTTCTCCAGAGTCAAACAAGGAGATAGATACCAATTTTCTCTCTGTGTGTTCAGTAGAAAGCTATCCGGCTGCAAGCTAGCCTAGCTTGGAACAAATGAATCGAAGCGGATATGAACCAGCTAGCCTAGCCTAAAACAAAAGCAAGACTGTTTCAGCTGGGACAGCGGCACTGTGGCTTGCTTGGCGCTGCCCACGGTGCTGAACTAAACAGCAGAGAGGCAACTGAAAAATCGAATTTCTCTCTAGCCATATTTTCAGAAAATCCGCCTAAAAATACATACCTAAGTAAATGGAAGATTGCTCCACTTCTACAAGTCAATTTGCATGTTCTTGGTATCTAGGGACATCTATGGATCTCAGGGAGTGTATTCCCAGTGTCATAAATATTGTGTCTGTTACTAGACTTGAGTAAATTGTAATGAACCAAAGGAGAATATCAATTTTCTTTTCTTTTTTCATCTTTGACAGTGAATAACACCATGTTAAAATTTACCAGATATGGATGAATGAATGAATGAATGAATGAATGAATGAATGAATGAATGAATGAATGAATGAATGAATGAATGAATGAATGAATGAATGAATGAAAACTTTATTTAACAGATTGCAGAATGGGTACAATACAGTACGGCTCAATACATACAATTGTTAAGGGGATGCAGACCAGAGAAAGACGTTTGTCTTGTTTACATCAGGGTCCCCCATGCCACTGAGCTCATTCAGCACCTTCTTGAGATCACGTGTACAAAGAATCTAAGAAAATTAATAAAGGGCAGATGCTTAACAGAAGGTTTTGTAGATACAGTACTGAATTCTCTGTCTTGCGTATCTGGTAGGGTTAGCTCGCCTAGTGCAGCTTTCAATACACAGTAGCAGGTGGGTTTGACGTGCCGAGACAGCTTGTACATAACCCTACCCAACTACTTGACCTTACTCCTAGAACCCACCTCACCCCTGCCCACTTTGACTACCTAGGATGGCTTAGAGTAGTAGACGACAGCAGTAGGCAACTTGCAATGGGCCTGGTCTACAAGATACACTATACGACTAAGGTACCCATGTACATGTCAAAATACTTCCCAAAGGTCAGTGAATACCACGACCACAACACCAGATGAAGCTCAACAAATCATGTTAAACCCAGATTTGGCTCAAACAAGGGACTAAACACGTTTTGCAATGGGTAACAGTACTGTATATTTGCATATCATATATGTCACAAATGTAACAGTACTATATACCTGTATGTCATGTATGTCCCTATGCCATAAATGTCACTATGAATTGAAAATGGGGGACCCTGATGTAAACAAGACAAACGTCTTTCTCTGGTCTGCATCCCCTTAACAATTGTATGTAGGCGGTAAGGTGGCGTAGCGGAGATTGTGCTCGTCACCAATGCAAGAGGCTGCAGTCTCGACTCCCAAAAGTATGTATTGAGCCGTACTGTATTGTACCCATTCTGCAATCTGTTAAATAAAGTTTTCATTCATTCATTCATTCATATTCATTTATTCATTCATTCATTCATTCATTCATGCATTCATTCATTCATTCATTCATTCATTCATTCATTCATTCACCCTCAGCCTGTCTGGCCTCACGTGGTATGAGGCTGCAATCCATCACCTGGAAGACAATAGACGTGGGAAGAGAACTAACAAGCCAACTCCAAAACCCTCCCCCAGAGATGGGGGTTGGACATGGGGCCACCAACCCCATCCCGTAGAAAAACAAACCGTTACAAAAACGCAGACAACATAGGGCGTCAGGTGGTGTAGCGGAGATTGCGCTCGTCACCAATGCAAGAGGCTGCAGTCTCGACTCCCGGAGTCAGCATTGCCTTGGCTTGGGCTGATCGTCATACTAACTCGTTTGGCTGAGTTAGGGGAAGGGAAGTCATGGGTGGGAATCTGGCGTTGTGGACAGCGACGCCTACAGGTCAGGTCTGGGCGCTTGCTCAGCGGAGGCAGGACTTGATGAAGGCAGCGTGACCTCCCACGCGTTACGCTTCACCAATGAGAGTCCTCGCTGCCAGGTGAAAAAAAGAGTCACTGGCTGTCGCCGTGCGTGTCGGAGGAAGCTTGCGGATGACTTCAGGGTTCCCTTGTATTGACCAGTAGGAGAACATGCGCACAACAACCAGGCAGGGGAGAGGGGGAATTGGCACAACGACTAAATTGGGACGGGGAGAAAAACAGAGACAAATTGGAGAAAGAGAGTGTAACTGTTGTGAAGGATCAGATTAAACCGAATATATATATTTGTTTATATATATATATTTAATAGTATTTGTATATCGTTTGATATCCCCTGTATATTCCTTGTACAATATGCACTGAATATCCCTTTAGTCTACTAAACAGCCCATAATAGTTTCATTCTACCATTGGACGAGAACCTGGCGCCAGCAGCCATACCCCTAGGTTCAAGTTCAATCGTGCCGCCCAACATGCCGAGGCAAGCCCGGTTCCGCGTAGGAATACGTCTGGCGAAATGCGAATGGTACTATTTGTTCACAACGCATATATATATGGCGCAAGTAAAGTAGAACTTTCTTTTAGTCCATTAGTTCTTTACCCTCCAACCGAGTAACAGACGCGAAGCCTCACCCACGACGCACGTGTGGTGCAGTAAGGCCTACTTGGCCTCAGAATAGGCATTGAGATATCGTGTGGATTAATAGTTGAATTGTCATAGTTTGGCACTATACCGTCGAGTTGGACGTATTTCTATTAAGCTAATAATAGTCTATTATGTATGGTGCATCGTTCGGTTAGAGTCATAAAGTTATCAGTACCCCCATCGTTCCTGACGTTATCTGGAGTCTTAACCAGGCTGGGCAGACCACTAGTGGTGCTTGCATCCGAGGAGCTCCGGGCCAGGGCGACTGGACCTGTACATTGGATTACTCTACCCGGACGACGGCGAGCCTTCCACGGCTTGGATTATGCTTTGGGTGCTTTGATTATTCCATGGATAACGGCCAACACTGCGGAGTGTTGGAACTACCCCCCGGAGAGGAGCAAGGTGAGACGGCGCTCTACACCAGTGAGGTCGCCTCACGTCTCTCCGTTGTGGACCGGCAGCTACCGTCCACCAGAGGGTCCAGCTGTATTCGTCTGCGGACCGAGGTTCTGTGGGCACCGTGTTCAAGACTTTGAATTCTCCCAAGAAATCGTCGGCCAGATGGGATACCGCCAGCGGCTTCTCTAACCCCCCCCCTCCTACTGTCTTACAACCAGCGGGACCCCCCCCCCCCCTTAGTGTATCCAGCTATAATCATCTAAGTACCATCGCTATAGTTTCCTAAAGAACCGGGTTGTATACTTACTCCCTGCGTAACCAGAGATTGGACATTCAATGTTGATTTACCTACGAATACTCATTTGCCATACAAGTGCATTTCAAATCATAAGTGTAAACAAGTGAACGTTGTATATACCTTTTGCTATATTAAATATTCGATTTGTACATTTGTGTGGACTTCGTTTCATCAGGTGGGAAAGTGTTCATCATATTTATATCATGTACTGGATGGCCAGAAGTTAAAGTACAAGAGGTAGTGGTTTAATAATACCATACTTAACAATACAGTCAGGGAATTGTACCCCTCAGTTACAATTGGTCCTTCGAGCCGGAGGGTAACTAGTGTAATATTAATATAGTGTTATTAATATTAAAATGGCCTATGATGAACACTCCACGAAACGGTCCTCCTAACCTAGAACGCCCGCGGCGCAGACGACAGACACCTCAGTACTTAGAGGATTACGCTGTCAGTCAACTACCTAGCCTTCGACAAACGGTAAACACGGTAAAAGTAGAAAGTAAAATTATGTCTGACCTTAACGACCAGGTTTCCCCGACCACAGAGGCCCTAGTAGGTCCTAATGTAACTGACCAAGCTCACGGTGGGGACCAGGAGGGAGCTGACATGCCTTTACCCCCCGCCAATACCGAAGAAGTAGTCCCCGACCAGCCCCGGGAGGAAGACAACCCTACAGAGAGAGAACTCTGCACGGAAGAAGAGGAGGAGAGCGCCGAGGAAATAGAGCTCCAGGACCCCCCAACGAGTACACCCAGGAGCGGCTCACCCAGGAGCGGCTCACACAGGAGCGGCTCACCTCCACAACCGCCTTCCCCCAGCGAAGCGGAGAGGATGCTACAACAGGCGTTCCTCGTCAGCCTGACAGCCTCTACCGAACGCGATCGACTCCAAGCACAGACGCTTAGCGAGCGCGAACATTTTACCATTGAAAGAGAACGCCTCCAAGCGCAGCAACGGAGCGAAGAAGAGCGCACACGCCTGGAGATGAGACGCCTTCAGACGGAAGAGAATATGGCAAGAGACCGGGCCGACGCCCAGCGCGCCGCTGCCGGTGCCCAAAGAGAAGCAGATCTCACCAAGCGCGAAGTCGAGCGCGACAAGTTACAAGCGCAGCTAATGGAGCAGCTGATCCGCAAGGCAACACCCTCTCCCTCCGCCAGGGGTTCAAGGAACTCGTCGAGACAACAGTCAAGGGCAGCGTCTCCTAACCGAGCAAGCGACCCTGAACTTGACCAACAGACCGAGCCTATACCCCCCGCAGACCCCCTTCCCAGACCGGTCCAAGCGAGACCCAGCTACAAGGAAGGAGCGGCATACACTGCGGAGAAGCTAAATAAATGATTACAGGATCTGGAAGACCTGATAGAGGAAGAAGAGGGAGAGGAGGAGAACCAAGCCCGACGACAGCACAGTACTCCACCGGACCAGGAGGTCCAGTACAGCCCAGGCTATACCCCCGCGGCGCTGCGCTACAGACCCCCGACTCTATTCACGGGTGAGCACGACGCACGACCAGCCCCGAGGAATAGCACCTGGACCAGCGGGCCATGGTACCCTGTCAGTACCAGCCCACAGAGAGGCGCAAGAGGGGACTCGCCTAGGAGGTCTCTCCCCCAACGCTCGCCGATGTATCAGCCATCCACGGCGTCATACATTGCCACGCCGTCATTTCCAGACTTCGCCTATGAGAGTCGAGCACAGTACACGGAGCTCCGGATGTGCTTAGAGACAATGATGGTGGATGTCGCTGATGAACGCCACAATTATGCAATATTACTGAAGCACCTGAAAGTACCGCGAGCGCACAATATAGCGCTAGCCTATGCCACCTCTACGACACCATACACAGCGGCCCTGGCGGCGCTGGACCAGAGATATGGACGTATATGGGATTACGTAATCCAAGAGATAAGGCATATTGATCGCCTACCCCCAGCAACAGACAATCGCTCATTAGACGACCTGTCAATCAAAGTGCAGTCCCTGGTAGGGATGCTGGGAGCGCAACGGGAGAAGGGCATGCATGAGCTATACGCCAACTCTAACGTCGAGAGGATTTTGGAGAAGCTGCCACCCGCAAGACAAGAGCGTTTTAGGCGGCAGAGAGACTACCGGGATCCTAACGGCCCCGAACCATCCCTCCTTGATCTAGCCGACTTCCTGGCGAGAGAAGTCAGCAGCTTACGACTGGATACGTTCGGGCGGAGCACGCCAAGCTCCAGAGAGGGACCCAGGAGAATAAATGATGGAAGAAGATCGGTGACTGTCATGCACCAATCAGAGTCAGTACCGAGCAGTAAGAGCCACAGTACCCCCTCGAGAAAAGAGAAGTGGAAGATGGCGTGCCCCTACTGTGAGAAAGAACACTGGCTGTCACAATGTGACCTGTTCACAAAGATGAATGCAGAAGAAGTGAGTCAATGGATAAAGTCCAACAGGCGCTGTTACCGATGTGCGCGACCACACATGGCAGCCGAATGCCGCCTAAAGAAAAGGTGCAGTCGGTGCGACGGAGCCCATCTAGATATACTACACGAAAGTAACAGAAGACGGCCTTCACCTGCACCATCGAGCGGCACCAAGGCAAGTGTCATGTACATTGACCCCGCCAGCAGCAGCGGCGCCCAAGTGCTCTTAAAGGTAGTCCGTGTGACATTGAGCTACCAAGATAAAGTCATGGACACCTACGCCGTCCTTGATGACGGGTCAGAGAAGACCCTTCTGCTCGCGTCCGCTGCGGCCCAGCTGGGACTGCGGGGGAGCGAGAACGAAATGACGATTCGGACAATAAGAAGAGATTTAAGGACGATAAAGGGCGAGAATGTCTCCTTCACTATCGCAGCAAACGGGCAGCCAGAGCGACGGTATAGGATTACAAATGCTTTCACCAGCCAAGAAATAGGACTATCGCAGTACACCTACCCTATCGCCAAGTTGATGGATAAATATGTGCACCTGCGACAACTACCTATCCCGCTCATAGACGGCGCTACCCCGACCCTGCTGATAGGCTCCGACCATGCAGAACTCATAGTCCCGATTGACCGGGTCCATACAGGACCCCGAGGCTGTCCTGCAGCAGTCGAGACCCGCCTAGGGTGGACCCTACAAGGCCCCCTCGCTAAATCTCTCAACCGAACAGCAGCCACTAGCTGCCTCCACTCCAGAACGACAGAAGAAGACACCACTCTCCTGCAACATGTCGAGAGGCTATGGACACTAGAGACAATGCCCTTTAAGAACGAAAAGAAAGATATTCGTTCTAAAGAAGACATTTACGCCATCAACCTACTCGAGCAAGGGACAAAGAGAGTCACAGTCGGCGGAGTGATGAGATACGCAACTCCACTCCTGAGGCGAGAGGGAATGCCCACCTTTCACGCAAAGAAAGACGCCACGGAGCGCTATCTATTGAACACGGAGCGGCGCCTAGCCAAAGACCCCGCTCAAGAGAGTGTGTACCGCGCTGAGATTGAGAAGCTAATCACAGCGGGACACGTGACAAAGATTGACATTAAAGAGGCCGATCAGACGACCGAATCATGGTACGTGCCGCATCACAAGGTCCACCACAACGGCAAGGATCGCATTGTGTTTAACTGCAGCTACCAGATCGGATCCCAAAATCTGAATAAAGAACTCTTGCCCGGCCCCACACTCGGCCCCTCCCTACTAGGCGTGCTACTGCACTTCCGCCAGGACAAGGTGGCTATCAGCGGGGATATCAAAGGGATGTTCCTGCAGGTGAGACTAGTGGAGGAGGACAAGCCCCTGCTGCGGTTCCTATGGAGAGAGAGGATCGGAGATGAGAACCCAGCCATCTACCAGTGGGAAGTACCCCCCTTCGGAACCACATGCAGCCCGTGCTGTGCTACATTTGCACTACAGAAACACGTTGCAGAGGACCCAGCAGCAGATGAAGAGGTCCGACACAGTGTGAAGAACAGTTTCTACGTGGACAACTGTTTACAAAGCGTTTCGACTCAAGAAGAAGCCGAGGCTCTCCTAATCAAGCTACGCGCCTCCCTGATCAAAGGCGGCTTTGATCTCAGGCAGTGGGCCAGCAGTGACCCGCACGTATTGCGCAGCCTCTCCCCCGCGGACAAGGCTGCCAGCAGCGAGACCTGGATGGCGACCATCCCAGGAGAAGCCCAAGAAATGACACTAGGACTAGTCTGGCGCTTCAAAACAGACTCGCTCCACTATAGACACAAACCCTTGACTCCAGAGCAGGGAAGGTCGACGGCGATACCGACCACCAGACGGAGTGTGTACAGAACACTCGCCAGACAATATGACCCGTTGGGATGTATTCTACCTTACACCACCAGGGCAAAGATGATTGTACGAGCACTATGGGACAAGGACCAGGGCTGGGACGACCCAATACCCGCACACCTTGCCTCAACATGGAGAGAGTGGGAGACGGAACTCCGCTCACTCCCAGGCATCAATATACGCCGCAGCTACTTCCCATCCACAGTGAGGCCAGAGACATGCAAGATTGATCTACACGTCTTCAGCGACGCCTCCGAAGTAGCCTATGGATCGGTGGCCTACTTGCGTGCCCAAGAGAAGGGAGGAAAGATACACACTGCTTTCATCCTGGCTCGCTCAAGAATAGCCCCACGAAAGCAACAATCTATCCCGCGTCTAGAGCTCTGTGCAGCCCTAGCAGGAGCGCATCTAGCCACGTTAATCCAACGTGAACTCACCATTCCGGTGCACAGAACAATCTTGTGGTCAGATTCCACGACAGTACTCACATGGATCAAGTCTGATTCATGCAGATACAAAGTCTTCGTGGGAGTCAGAGTCACCGAGATTCAAGAGTTAACAGAAGCAGCGAGCTGGCGGTATGTGGACACCAAACACAACCCAGCTGACGTCATCACCCGGGGAATGTCTCTGGATGACCTCACCCGTCGCAACATCTACAGTGACGGACCAGAATTCCTCAAGCTCCCCGAAGAAGAGTGGCCTACGCCCACCCCACGGGAAGCAAGTAACGAGGAGGCTGAGAACAAGAAACCTATGTTCTGTGGACTGAGCACAGTCGCCTCCACAGACCCCAACATAGATGACTGCATTACCCTAGAGAGTGCGCAGCAAAAGACATTCCTGTGGCACCACCCAGAGATTCAGTCCACCACTGACATGTCAGCAGCTGACTACCAAGAAGCAGAACTTCTTCTACTACAACGAGCCCAGAGAGACTTGTTCCCCGATGAGCTAGACTGTCTACAGGGAGGAAAGCCCGTCCCATCAGACAGCAGACTGCTCCACCTGGCACCCGAGAGTGACGCCCATAATCTCATCAGAGTGGGTGGTCGCCTGCGGAGAGCCCCCGATCTACCGGATGACATTAAGCACCCGATAGTCTTGAACAGCCGACACAAGGTCACAGAGCTGATCATAAAGAAATGCGACGAGGATGTGCACCACGCAGGAGCAGAGAGAGTCTTCGCGGAGATCAGACGTCGCTATTGGATACTTCAAGGAAGAGAAGCGGTGCGACGCTTCCAGCGAACCTGTCTAGACTGCCGAAAGTGGCGCGCGCAGCCCAGCATACCACGGATGGCTGACATACCTCCCTGTCGCCTCCGACTCGGCGACAAGCCATTCCACTCCACAGGCATGGACTGTTTTGGCCCGTTGTATATAAAGAGAGGAAGAGGAACCGAGAAGCGGTGGGGTATTGTATTCAAATGCATGACCACCAGAGCGATACATATCGAGCTCCTTCCGACCATGAGCACAGACTCATTCCTTATGGCCTTCTGAGGATTCACATCACGGAAAGGAAAACCGTCTACATTGTTGTCTGATCACGGGACAAACTTCAAAGGCGGAGAAAGAGAGCTGAGAGAGAGCTTCCAAGCTATGGGCCCAGAACTTAAGACCCACCTCGCTCCATCCCAGATTGACTTCCAGTTTAATCCCCCGAACGCACCCCACTTCGGTGGAACCTGGGAACGAGAAGTACGTTCCATAAAGACAGCCCTGTACGCCGTGCTTGGGGCCCAGACTGTGGCGGAAGAAGTCCTAATGACAGTCCTCACGGAGATCGAGGGAGTATTGAACTCAAAACCCCTCGGTTACGTCTCAAGTGATGTAGCAGATGTCGACCCAGTCACCCCCAACACACTCTTAATGGTGCGGCTGGACCCCGCGCTACCCCAGACAATGTACGGGACTGAAGAAGCGAACGGCCGAAGAATGTGGAGGTACAGTCAAGTACTGGCTGGCAAGTTTTGGAGCAGCTTCCTACTCCACTACCTGCCGTCTCTACAGACCCGCCAGAGGTGGGTAAAAGAGAGAGACAATTTGACAGAAGGAACAGTCGTCATGATTATCGACCAGTCACTACCCAGAGCTATGTGGCCGGCTGGCCGCGTGAGCAAAGTGATCACCGGTGCCGATGGCAAGGTCCGAGCAGCTGAAGTACTCGTCCAAGGGCGAACTTACACACGACCCGTGGCGAGGCTAATGGAACTGCCCCGACTCCCAGATACTATCGATGATGACCATGACCCCATGACTTTGTGAGTTGACTGACCCTTACAGCGGACCTTGAGTGGTAGACAGTGCGGTTAATCTGTCTCTGCTTAGCTAATTAGGTGGGACTAATTAGGGGGCGGCTGTTGTGAAGGATCAGATTAAACCGAATATATATATTTGTTTATATATATATATTTAATAGTATTTGTATATCGTTTGATATCCCCTGTATATTCCTTGTACAATATGCACTGAATATCCCTTTAGTCTACTAAACAGCCCATAATAGTTTCATTCTACCATTGGACGAGAACCTGGCGCCAGCAGCCATACCCCTAGGTTCAAGTTCAATCGTGCCGCCCAACATGCCGAGGCAAGCCCGGTTCCGCGTAGGAATACGTCTGGCGAAATGCGAATGGTACTATTTGTTCACAGCGCATATATATATGGCGCAAGTAAAGTAGAACTTTCTTTTAGTCCATTAGTTCTTTACCCTCCAACCGAGTAACAGACGCGAAGCCTCACCCACGACGCACGTGTGGTGCAGTAAGGCCTACTTGGCCTCAGAATAGGCATTGAGATATCGTGTGGATTAATAGTTGAATTGTCATAGTTTGGCACTATACCGTCGAGTTGGACGTATTTCTATTAAGCTAATAATAGTCTATTATGTATGGTGCATCGTTCGGTTAGAGTCATAAAGTTATCAGTACCCCCATCGTTCCTGACGTTATCTGGAGTCTTAACCAGGCTGGGCAGACCACTAGTGGTGCTTGCATCCGAGGAGCTCCGGGCCAGGGCGACTGGACCTGTACATTGGATTACTCTACCCGGACGACGGCGAGCCTTCCACGGCTTGGATTATGCTTTGGGTGCTTTGATTATTCCATGGATAACGGCCAACACTGCGGAGTGTTGGAACTACCCCCCGGAGAGGAGCAAGGTGAGACGGCGCTCTACACCAGTGAGGTCGCCTCACGTCTCTCCGTTGTGGACCGGCAGCTACCGTCCACCAGAGGGTCCAGCTGTATTCGTCTGCGGACCGAGGTTCTGTGGGCACCGTGTTCAAGACTTTGAATTCTCCCAAGAAATCGTCGGCCAGATGGGATACCGCCAGCGGCTTCTCTAACCCCCCCCCTCCTACTGTCTTACAACCAGCGGGACCCCCCCCCCCCCCTTAGTGTATCCAGCTATAATCATCTAAGTACCATCGCTATAGTTTCCTAAAGAACCGGGTTGTATACTTACTCCCTGCGTAACCAGAGATTGGACATTCAATGTTGATTTACCTACGAATACTCATTTGCCATACAAGTGCATTTCAAATCATAAGTGTAAACAAGTGAACGTTGTATATACCTTTTGCTATATTAAATATTCGATTTGTACATTTGTGTGGACTTCGTTTCATCAGGTGGGAAAGTGTTCATCATATTTATATCATGTACTGGATGGCCAGAAGTTAAAGTACAAGAGGTAGTGGTTTAATAATACCATACTTAACAATACAGTCAGGGAATTGTACCCCTCAGTTACAGTAACTGAGGGGTTACAAAACCCGGACTGTATTAAAGATTGTTTAGATTAAACCACTACTAAATATTATTACTTGCCAGACAGTACAGTTAGGTAAATATGGCAGACACTCAATTGACGGCACGGGGACAAAGAGATCACGTTTACAGTATTTTAATAGTAATCAATATACAACTGAATTATCACGTTGCTCTTTTAATAGTGAAATGATAGTAGAATGTCAGAGTATCAAAGTCAAGGGGAATGAATAATTCCTAGGTTAAGAATACTCGACCGGAGCTCTGCATGGAGTGAGAGAGGCGATACAGGGCAAGCGAGGGGGATAGCTGGAGACAATGATTTCCCCCACGGAGTTGTACGCTCCAGAGGAATTGAAGAATAGTCGGATACTCCTGCGGTCACTGAAGAAAAGGGGTTCTCGTACGGATCCAGTCCTTGTAATCCAAGTGCCCGATGGCAGGGTAATAGCTCTTAATCCAAAACCCGATAGCAGTGATAGTAGTTTCAAGTTCAAGTTTCTTTAATAGTTGTCATACAGAAGTACAGAATACTTTTATACAAAATGCTTCTTACTGTTACGCTCCAGAGACTGTGCAAGACAAGATAAGTATGAAATAAAATAACATAGTAAAATTAGAAGTAAAAAATGAGGTCACAGTGTTCAGTTTAGACATATGTACAATGTTCGATGCAGAATAGACGTAGTTACCATACAATATACAATACTGTGCAGTGTACTAATATACAATACTATATAGTGCAAGGCAGGAATGGGACGAGGTGCAATTTAGGTACAATTCACAGTAGGTGTACGAGTTGTAGTGCAAATCCTTTATCAATAAATATAAAGTGTAAAGTGTGTTTGTGTGATCTAAAGTGTGGAGAGTGGGTGCTGCAGTGTGTTGTTTGTTTGAGTGAGTGTGTGCGTGTGGGTGTGTGTGCTGTGTGCATTTGATGGTTGTTGCATAGTGTTTATTGATCGTTTAGCAGCCTGATGGCCTGGGGATAGAAGCTTCTTCTGAGTCTTTCTGTGCTTGCCATGAGACTCCGGTATCGCTTGCCTGACCGCAGCAGTTCAAAGAGGCAGTTGTTCGGGTGGCTCGAGTCCTTAATAATTCTCTTAGCCTTCCCCTTGCACCGCTTGTTGTAAATGTTCTGGAGGGTGGGAAGCCCCCCTCCAATTGTGCGTTCGGCTGAACGTGTCACTCTTTGTAGTCTGCTACGGTCTTGTGCAGTGCTATTCCCAAACCAGGAGGTGATGTTGCCGGTCAGGATGCTCTCTATTGTACATGAGTAGAAGTTCCTAAGGATCTTCTGACTGACTTGGAACTTCCTTAGGCGCCTGAGGAAGTAGAGGCATTGTCGTGCCTTCTTCACAACACTGTCAATGTGTGTGGTCCATGTCAAGTCCTGGGATATGTGGGCTCCGAGGTACTTGAAACTGTTCACTCTCTCAACCGGTGCCCCGTCGATGCTGAGGGGGCTGTAGTCCTTGACCCCCGACCTCCTGAAGTCCACAATCATCTCTTTTGTTTTGCTGACGTTCAGGGAGAGGCAGTTCTCCTGACACCACTGTGACAGGTTCTCTACCTCTTCCAGGTAGGCCCTAGTAGCTAGCTAGCTTCGTTGGTCCTAGAAGCTAGCCCGGTGAAGGTCTTCAGGTGTAGTTAGATCCAAGCGCCGATGGTCTTAACTATGCTCTTCTCCACGTTACTTCGCTTACACAAGTCACTATAATACACCAACAATGGTTCTACAATATTAGGGTCATATCTAAGTAGCTACTAGCTATCCGTAACGATACACCGCGGTAGGCTTCCACTGCTCACATGTTCACTCGTTCTGCTGTTAGGTTACTTCACACTTCACCTCGTGTTCTGATACTCATTACGTTAAGTTCACACACAGCTGCACATTAGATTAGGTTCACACTTTCACTTGCTTGCTAGGTTAGGTTCGCACTACGGCTGCTGCGCCTTCTACAATATATATACTCAGAGTAATTTCTAGAGCGCAACCGAATTGCTTGTCCGGAATCACTGCGCCGGCTAAGGGCATGTCCGAACTTGCCCGGACACGTCTTTGAACTTGTCTGGGGGGCGTGACTGCTGGCGCCGCCAATGTCAAGGGCGGTGTCCAATGAGGCGAGCGAATAATACTATGATTCAAACGGAAGCTTAAAGGTATATAGCTTATATATATAAATAATATACAAGTTATACAAAATAATAAACGTAGATTCTCAGTGTTAATCTGGCCCTTCAGAACAGCCGCCTCCTAATTAGTCCGCACCTAATTAGTAAATAAATGGGCACAGATTAATATTAATGTCAAGTCAACTTCTCCATACTGTGTTATGGGGAGTTGGAAACAATCTACAAAGTCAGTGGGTCATGGTCGTCGTCAGGGGAGTCAGGGATCTCCGGCAGCTCTATCAACTTAGCTACAGGTCTGGTGTAGGTCCGCCCTTGGACGATGACTTCTGCCGCTCTGACCTTCCCATCGGAACCAGTAATCACTCTGCTCACACGGCCGGCCGGCCACGTAGCTCGGGGTAGTGACTGGTCTATTATCATCACGACGGTATTTACTGTCAGGTTGTCCCTGTCTTTAACCCACTTCTGACGGGCTGGACGGGATGGTAGGTAGCGTAGGAGGAAGCGGGCCCAAGACTGGTCGGCCAGTACTTGGCTGTGTCTCCACATCCCCCTTGCTTTCATCTCGTCCTGTCTGTACACCGTCTGAGCAAGGGCCGGGTCCGGCCGCCCCATCAAGAGGTAGTTTGGGGTGATGGGTTCGATGTCAGCTACGTCGCTTGGAGCGTAGCTGAGGGGCGTGGAGTTCAGAACTCCCTCTTCTTGAGCCCTCAGGTTTGTCACTGTTCCGTACGCCACTTCTGAGGCGTCGCTGAAGACGTGCAAGTCTGTCTGACACTTCTCCAGTCGCACAGTAGGGGGGAAGTGACTCCGTGGGATGGCCACCTCGCGGAGTGAGACAAGTTCACCCTCCCACTCTCTCCATGGGGTAGCTAGGTACTCGGGTATGGGGTCTTCCCAGCCCTGCTCCTTGGCCCACGGTTCTCTCACAGGCATCTTCGCCCGCTTCAAGAGTGGGGTTGCGTATCTGAACACTCCGTCGACCTTGACTCTCGTAGTCTTCTGATCTAGTAGAGCGATGGCGTATTTGTCCTCTTTGGGCCGAACCATCTTGCGTTCGGTCTTGAATGGCATCGCGTCTAGTGTCCATAGCCTCTCAACGGGCTGTAATAGAGTGTTGTCTGTGTCGCTCACCTTGGTGTAAAGGCAGCGGGTGGACATTGGTTGGCTGGCAGGTCCGTAGAGGGGGCCCTGGAGCGTCCACCCCAGTCGGGTCTTAACCGCGGCTGGGCATCCTTTGGGTCCGATGTGGGCCGCCTTGGTTGGGACAATGAGGTCCGTGTGGTCGGAGCCAATGAGTAGGGTCGGCGTAGCTCCGCTGATGAGCGGTATGGGCAGTAGGCGTAGGTGGTCGTACTTCTCCATCAGCTGTGGGATGGGGTAGTCGTAGCGTGACAAACCTATGTCGTCGCTCATGAGCGCCTTGCTGATGCTGTATCGCTTCTCAGGGTGGTCGATCGCTGCTATGGTGAACGAGACGTTTTCACCTTTTATTGTCTTTAAGTCTCGACTAATGGTACGGAGGGTCATCGTCTCCTCTGGGCCCCGCAGGTCCAACTGGGTCGCGGCGGAGGCGAGGAGGAGTGTCTTCTCCGACCCATCGTCAAGGACGGCGTAGGTGTCGAGTACCTTGTCTCCGTGGCTAAGGAGTACTCGTACTACCTTGATGAGCACTCTGGGGCTCCCACTATTCGCGGGGTCGATGTGGAGCACTTCTGTTCCCTGGTCGCTTTGTAGAGCTAATCTTCGCTTGTGGGCCTCGCGCAGTGTATCGCAGTAAGCGTGGTCCTGCGTGTTAGTCTTACTCCACTGATCCATTTCGGCGGGGGTCAGTTTCTTGTATGCGTCGCACTGTGACTTCCAGTGTCCGCTGCGGCAGTAAGTACACCAGGGGGGGGGCCAATGGGTCTTCTGTGGTGGGTAAATATTCCATTCCCCTCTGGGGGGGGGGTGCATGTGACTCTCATGTTGTGGATAAATATTCCATTCCTCTGTGGCGGGGGAGTTGTGACTCGTCTGTGGTGACACCGACTCGGCCTGGTACATCACTGTGATGGGCCTACTTTGGTCTCCTGGTGGGCGCTTGTTGCTCTCGTGCAGTGCTTCGAGGTGGGCGCCGTCACACTTACCACACTTCTTCTTAAGGCGGCATTCTGCTGCCATGTGGCCGTGCGCGCAGCGGAAGCAGCAGCGGTTATCTTTAAGCCACTGACTTACTTTGGCTGTGGTCAGTCTCTTGAAGGCGTCGCACTGTGACAGCCAGTGTTCACTGTCGCAGTATTGACAGGCAACCTTCCATTTCTCCTTGGCGTGGGGGTTGTGACTCGTCTGCCGTGACACCGCCTCGGCCTGGTGCATCACGGTGATGGGCCTGCTTTGGTCTTTAAACCTTCTCGGTCCCTCTTTAATGTTCGAGCCACCCCATGCGAAGGTGTCTATTCTTAGGCTGCTAACCTCCCTGGCTAGGAAGTCAGCAAGGTCCAGGAGTGTCTGTTCTGGGCCATTCGGGTCACGATAGTTCCGTTGCCGCCGGAAACGTTCTTGGCGGAATGGGGGGAGCTTCTCCACTATACGCTCCACGTTGGAGTTGGCGTACAACTCGTACATCCCCTTCTCTCGTTGGGATCCGAGCATCCCTACCAGGGATTGTACTTTGACGGATAGGTCGTCCAGGGCTCGGTTGTCTCTAGCCGGGGGGAGACGTTCAATCTCACGTATCTCCTGAATGACATAGTCCCATGTACGTCCATAACGTGCGTCGAGGGCCACCAGGGCATCAGAATAGGGAGTCTGTGAGTTGGAGTATGCCAGCGCTATGTTGTGTGCTCTGGTTACCTTGAGGTGCTTAAGGAGGATGGCATACTTGTAGGACTCGTCCTGTACTCCTGACATAATTGTCTCTAGGCACATGCGCAGTTTGGTATACTGCGCTCTGTCTTCTCTTGTGAAGTCTGGGAATGTGGGTGTCCCAATGTAGGAGGCCATGGATGGCTGTGACACTGATGCGCGTAGGGGGAGAGGCAGGGGCCTCCTTGGCGAGTCTCCCCGTGCGTGGGGTCGTTGGGTCGTGCTGGGTGGAAACCAGAGACCGGGCCCCCAGGCACTGTTCCTTGGTGCTGGCTGTTGCCCAAACTCCCCACTGGGATGGGTTGGGGGTTCATAACGCAGCGTGTCGGGGCTGAGATCAGGGCTGCACTGTTCCTCCTGGTCTGAGATGGGTTCGTGCGTGTGGGCTTTCTGTCCTCCCTCGTCCTCCGCTAGGCTTTGTAGTCGCTTGGTTAGCTTCTCTGCAACGTAAGCAGGTTCTTCCCGTAAACTGGGTCCCGTGTAGATTGGTCAGGGAGGGGAAGGTGCCCTCGACCCTTGTCGTGATGATCTCCGGGAGCTCCGGGTGGAAGAGTGGGGAGTCACCATCTGGAGCGCTAGCTCCATCATTTGTGCTTGTAGACGGTCTCGCTCCGCCTCGCGCTGTGCATTGGCTGCGTCGCGCTGTGCATTGGCGCGGTCTCGCTCCATGTTTTCTTCAGCCTGGAGGCGCCTCTCTTCCAGTTTGATGGTCATCGCGGCGTCAGCCTGGAGGCGACTCTCTTCCAGTCTGAGATGTTCACGCTCACTCTCTCGTTGCGCCTGGAGGCGGTCACGCTCACCCTGGAGGCGGTCTCTTTCCGTTGAAGCTGTCAGCGTTGCGATGAGGACTTGCGCTAGCCTCTGGTTGGCCTCGCTTGGGGATGACGCTGATGATGGTGATCTGGAGTTGGCAGGGCTTGGCGATGACCTGGTCTCTTTACGTGCTCCGAGGTCCATCTCGGGGGCGCTGTACTCTTTTCTCCGGTGCGCGCCGAGGTCCATCTCGGGGGAGCATTCTTTATCCTCTTGCGCTCCGAGGTCCATCTCGGGGGCGCGGTCTTTATCTTCTTGCGCTCCGAGGTCCATCTCGGGGGCGCGGTGGTCTATGGGCATAGTCAAGTCATGTCCCGCTTGTCCCCCCCGTGAGCTAAGTCAGTTTCACTTAAACCAGCTTGGGTCTACTAATTTTATCCATGCTTAACGTCCTTTTAGATAAGCTAGGAGGTAGATCTACAGCGTAGCTCTCCAAGTGGGGAGGGGGCTGACGCTGGCGCCTAGGGCGCTCTAGTGTGGGAGAGCCGTTTGGAGAGTGTCCGCCGCTGGCCATATTATTATTAATATGATTATTATTACTGATACCCTCCGGCTCGAAGGACCAATTGTAACTGAGGGGTTACAAAACCCGGACTGTATTAAAGATTGTTTAGATTAAACCACTACTAAATATTATTACTTGCCAGACAGTACAGTTAGGTAAATATGGCAGACACTCAATTGACGGCACGGGGACAAAGAGATCACGTTTACAGTATTTTAATAGTAATCAATATACAACTGAATTATCACATTGCTCTTTTAATAGTGAAATGATAGTAGAATGTCAGAGTATCAAAGTCAAGGGGAATGAATAATTCCTAGGTTAAGAATACTCGACCGGAGCTCTGCATGGAGTGAGAGAGGCGATACAGGGCAAGCGAGGGGGATGCCTGTACGTTAATGCCAAGCAAGCAGTGCAAAAATGCTTCCGCATTTGTCACCGCACGCTAGTGCGGTAAAGCGCCCTTCTTTTCAGACAAATGCTACCGTGCGTGCACCGGCGGCGGCGTGCTCGCTCAGGTGCGTGCGTGCGCCGGCGTGCTCGCGCGAGGTGCCCGCGCATGCGCATGAGATCCGACACGAGCGGAGCTCAATATATATAAGTCACCGCCCCTTATTCAGTATCTAGCAATAGCTCAATTGGCAAGGACACATGGCTGTGGATCCTATGGCTTGTTTGCTGGCGAGTTCGAATCCCATCGAAAATATTTTTTAACGTGATTTTTTTTTAACGTGTATTCTTTCGCCGGTTAAGGTTAGGCATTGTTTCGGAGTTGGTTAAGGTTAGAACGGTTAAGTTTAGGCGCTGTTAAGGAGCTGGTTAAGGTTAGAGTTTGTCAAAGAGAATGGCAATATAATTTCTATGGTTAAGGTTAAGGTTAAGGTTAGGCATTGTTTCGGAGTTGGTTAAGGTTAGAACGGTTAAGTTTAGGCGTTGTTAAGGAGCTGGTTAAGGTTAGAGTTTGTCAAAGAGAATGGCAATAGACAGCCTATTTCCGCGCGACCTGGGCGCTGGGCGGCGGAAAATGAAAGGCGCATTACTGCATGCCACTACGGTAAATTTTTGCACTGCTTGCTTGGCATAAAGCTACACGCGAGGGGGATAGCTGGAGACAATGATTTCCCCCACGGAGTTGTACGCTCCAGAGGAATTGAAGAATAGTCGGATACTCCTGCGGTCACTGAAGAAAAGGGGTTCTCGTACGGATCCAGTCCTTGTAATCCAAGTGCCCGATGGCAGGGTAATAGCTCTTAATCCAAAACCCGATAGCAGTGATAGTAGCTAGCTAGCTTCGTTGGTCCTAGAAGCTAGCCCGGTGAAGGTCTTCAGGTGTAGTTAGATCCAAGCGCCGATGGTCTTAACTATGCTCTTCTCCACGTTACTTCGCTTACACAAGTCACTATAATACACCAACAATGGTTCTACAATATTAGGGTCATATCTAAGTAGCTACTAGCTATCCGTAACGATACACCGCGGTAGGCTTCCACTGCTCACATGTTCACTCGTTCTGCTGTTAGGTTACTTCACACTTCACCTCGTGTTCTGATACTTGTTACGTTAAGTTCACACACAGCTGCACATTAGATTAGGTTCACACTTTCACTTGCTTGCTAGGTTAGGTTCGCACTACGGCTGCTGCGCCTTCTACAATATATATACTCAGAGTAATTTCTAGAGCGCAACCGAATTGCTTGTCCGGAATCACTGCGCCGGCTAAGGGCATGTCCGAACTTGCCCGGACACGTCTTTGAACTTGTCTGGGGGGCGCGACTGCTGGCGCCGCCAATGTCAAGGGCGGTGTCCAATGAGGCGAGCGAATAATACTATGATTCAAACGGAAGCTTAAAGGTATATAGCTTATATATATAAATAATATACAAGTTATACAAAATAATAAACGTAGATTCTCAGTGTTAATCTGGCCCTTCAGAACAGAGAGGATACATTTTTTTTAATTTTTTTTAAACGCCGACAACAGAACAGACCTCAGCCCTGGAAGAAGAAGGATCCTCAATGAGAGGAAACATGACGCTGTGTAATGAAAGCTGTCAAGTCACAGAAGTCACAGAGTCTAAACCCCTTCTGTTAACCAGAGACATACGAATTGGAACATGGAACGTCAGGACCTTGTATGAGACCGGAAAAACCATACAAGTAGCAGCAGAAATGAAGAGATACAAACTAGACCTTTTAGGAATTAGTGAGTCACGATGGACGCAATCTGGACAACAAAGACTGCAGACAGGAGAGCTGTTACTCTACTCTGGGCACGAAGAAGACAAAGCCCCTCACACCGAGGGGGTTGGCCTTTTGCTATCAACAACAGCAAAGAAAGCACTGATTGGATGGGAGGCACATGGATCAAGAATTATAACAGCCACCTTCAGAACCAAGAAGAGGAAAATCAAGTAGAACGTGATACAATGCTATGCACCAACCAATGACAGCGACGATGGAAAAAATAACGATTTCTACAACAGACTGCAGAGCATCCTGGAACAACAAAAAGGAAAAGACATCAGCATTCTCATGGGAGACTTCAATGCAAAGATTGGCGGAGACAACACATGCTTCGAAAAAGTTATGGGAAAGCATGGCCTAGGAGAAATGAATGAGAATGGAGAGAGATTCGTGGACACCTGTGCCCTGAACAACCTGGTTGTCGGAGGAAGCGTCTTCCCACATAACAGGATCCACAAGGCAACCTGGGTATCACTGGATGGAGTGACCGAGAACCAGATAGACCACTTCTGCATAACCAGCAAGTTCAGGAGATCACTACAGGACCTACGAGTAAGGCGAGGAGCAGACATAGCATCAGACCACCACCTACTAAGCGCTACGCTCAAGTTGAAACTGAAGAAACACTGGATGGAAACAACATAAAGAAACAAGAAACAGAT
Organism: Notolepis coatsorum; assembly: GCF_963971535.1. Taxonomy (NCBI): domain Eukaryota; kingdom Metazoa; phylum Chordata; class Actinopteri; order Aulopiformes; family Paralepididae; genus Notolepis; species Notolepis coatsorum. Next base: position 104,676,445 of record NC_140177.1, read on the forward strand.
ATTCAATGTCCACCTCTTAAAAGACACACAGATAAGAGAAGTGTTCACACTGAAGCTGAAGAATAGATATCAAGCCTTTCAAGATCTAAGCAGTGACGAAGGAGACCAGCAAGACCAATGGGAAAGGATAAGGGAACCTCTCACAACAACATGTAAGGAAGTGATACTGTAGGAATAAATAGGAGACACCATAAAGAGTGGATATCAGCAGAAACACTACGCAACATAGAAGAAAGGAGACAGAAAAAGGCAGAAGTTAACAACAGCCGAACAAGGGCAACCAAGGCAAAAGCCCAAAGAGAGTACACTCAGGCAAACAGAAAGGTCAAAAGAAATGCCAAGAAGGACAAGCGAAACTACATCGACAACCTGGCTAAAGAAGCAGAAGAGGCAGCAGCAAAAGGAAACATGAAGGAACTGTATGACACCACCAAGAAACTGTCCGGAAAGTTCAGCAGACCAGAACGACCAATCAAAAACAAGGAAGGAAAGACCATCACAAGACTGGACCAACAGCAAGAGGGATGTGCAGAGTATTTTGAAGAACTCCTGAATAGACCGACACCACCTAACCCCCCTGACATTCAACCTGCGGAGACTGACATAGTCATCAACTGTGGAAAGCCCAGCAAGCAGGAAATCCAACAGGCCATTGCACAACTAAAGAATAGTAAGGCAGCATGACCAGACAACATCCCTGCGGAGGCACTGAAGGCAGACATAGACACCTGGGCAGAGATGCTACACCCTCTGTTTGAGAAGATCTGGGAGAAAGAGGAAGGGCCAACAGATTGGAAAGAAGGCTACTTGGTCAAAATACCTAAGAAAAGAGACCTCAGCCAATGCCACAACTACAGAGGAATCATGCTTTTATCAGTGCCAGGAAAAATCTTCAACAGAATCCTCCTCGAACTAATAAAGAAAGCGGTGGATCCGCAGCTAAGAGACCAGCAGGCAGGCTTCCGGCCCAATAAATCATGTCTGGACCAGATTGCAACCCTCCGAATCATATTCGAGCAATCATTGGAATGGAACTCTCCACTATACATCAACTTCGTAGACTATGAGAAGGCATTTGACAGCCTCCACAGAAACACCCTCTGGAAACTGCTTCGACACTACGGCATACCAGAAAAGCTTGTCAATATTATGAGGAACTCCTATGAAGGAATGACCTGCAGAGTCATACACAGCGGACAGCTCACACAAAGCTTCCAAGTGAAGACCGGAGTAAGGCAAGGCGGTATCCTGTCCCCTTTCCTCTTCCTCCTGGCCATCGACTGGATATTGAAGACCACAACAGCACAGAGGAGAAACGGGATCCAGTGGACACTCACAACACAACTGAACGACCTAGACTTTGCAGACGACCTTGCCCTACTATCCCACAGTCGACAACAGATGCAGGAGAAGACTAACGTACTGGCAGACACCTCAACACAACTAGGCCTCAACATCCACCAAGGAAAGACCAAAATACTCAAGATCAACACAAACAACAAAGACCCAGTAAACCTGGAGGGAACAGCACTTGAGGAGGTAGAATCCTTCACCTACCTTGGTAGCACCATAGATAAGAAGGGTGGCACGGAGGCAGATGTCAGAGCAAGAATCAGCAAGGCAAGGGCCTCATACATCCAACTAAAGAACATCTGGAGCTCCAAGGTAATCAGTCAGCAGACAAAGATCAGACTATTCAAATCCAACATCAAGCCAGTACTCTTATACGGATCGGAGACATGGAGGACAACCAAGATCACAATGACTAGAGTGCAGTCATTCATCAACAGATGCCTGAGGCGGATCCTGAACATCCACTGGCCAGATACTATCAGTAACAATGATCTCTGGCAGAGAACGGGCGAACAACCAGTGGAAGAACAAATCAAGAGAAGAAAGTGGGGATGGATCGGCCACACACTACGCAAACCAAACACCAGCACCACCAGACAGGCCCTTAGATGGAACCCCCAAGGCAAAAGGAAGAGAGGCTGGCCCAAGAACACCTTGGAGACAGACATCACACAGAGCGGACTGACATGGAAACAAGCACAGGACAGAGGACCCTGGCAAACTGTTGTTGACGGCCTATGCTCCCCCAAAAGGAGCGATAGGCGTAAGTAAGTAAGTTCAAATAGATTATTTTTCTGGGGATATGATCCCAAAAAATAAGAGAAGGAAGAAAGACATGCTAGAAGTCAGATGATTGACAGGGGCTGGCGTGATTTCTATACTCATATTTCACTAGTAATAACACTTCAAATCATTGGAAAACAAACGTAGTGCTGAAAATATACACTTTGACTGCTGTTTTGACTGGGTTAGTGTCTCTACATTTGAAAAAAAAACGCAACATTAATTCATACATTCTGTAGAGGTGGATTTATGGCATGATATCAATCTCGTACAGGTACAAGCCGCTCTGGCTTAAGAACATTCATTACAAAAATACAAAAACAGACTCAACGGATATATATCTTTGGATCATCCTCCCGTGCTGCCCGTTTCCTCACGATTCTCCGACCCAGCTGTCGTACTTTTTAACCCTCTGAGGTTGGAGCTACCGTGTATGGTAGAATAGTACGACGGTTACATTTTGTATCATAATTATCATAACACAGTGGCTGATAGACTCACTTTTTCCGCTCTGAGTAGACCATCACTGTAGCGTGTAATTAGCACTTTTCAGAAGCTCTGTGGTCCGGTCTTGAACTTTCCATAACGTGTCTCGTAATAATGAATCATAATAAAAACTTCTGATGTCCATGAACCATATTTTTGCTAAGCTAACGTTTCAAAGATGGCAACGCCGGTATGAGTCAATGACCCGTCACCCGCACTACTCTGCCTGTGATTGGCTAGTACGTTACTGTTAGCGTTGGGGTAGGTGTGTTGGACCCATCAGGAGGTGTTAATGTGCTTGTAATTATGAACGTAATTATGACTTCAAGGGGGTGCTAATGTACTGTTAATTATGACTTTAAGGGGGTGTTTATGTACTGGTAATTACAACTTCATGGGGGTGTTAATGTGCTGGTAATTATGACTTCAAGGGGGTGTTAATGTGCTGGTAATTATGACTTCAAGGGGGTGTTAACCCGGACTTTCGGACTTGGCCGACCATGGAGTAAGTCGCATGTGGAAATAGCTCCTCTCCCGTTTTTTTTATTTCGCTTTTAAAAGCCTATTTTTATACAACCAATGCGTTTAAACCTTGACGTATATGTCAACTGATATTTTCAACTAACTATATCGACAGAAAGAATCAAGATGGGACTACCAAAGAAAGATAGACAGGCTAAATCAGCCGAAAACGAACCGACTGAGGGTTTGGCTACCGTGCGTAGGAGAGCAAGAGAAATAGAGACCAAAGAAGAGGCTGCCGCTACATCTACCACCACTGCAACCCCCGCATATATACAATCTGCGTCAGAATCTCTGGAAACTCAGAATATCTTTATTGCTATACTAATAAAGACATTAACCGATAAAGTGGAAGCTAACACAGAAGCTATCAAAGCCAACATCGAAGAGCTAAGGGCAGCGGCTGGTAAACAAAGCTATCGCACTGCAGCAGTAGAAGCCGGCTTGGAGGAAAACACGCAGAGACTCGATCAGATTGACGTGACCATAGATGGAAACGACAAGAATACAAAGAATAAAATTGAGGAGAACTACGAGGAATTAAAGGCTAAAGCTAAAATATTCGATCTCGAGTATCAATCCCGTAAACTGAATATCCATATAGTGGGACTTGATGAGTCAGTGAGCTGCGCACGACCCGAAGAGTTTGCGACAGTATTATATCAAATTCTGGGAAATATTCGTTCTACAACACCTGAAGTGGATCAGTGTTACAGGATGGGGTCCCGAAACCAAAACGACAACAACGGCAAACCAAGGGTGGTTATGGCTATCCTGCGTCAGGTCAGAATAAAAGAAGCGATTATTCGGGAGATGCGCAAAGTGAAAGGCATCCTGAAATACAAAGAGGTACCAATCTACTTCTTGAGGATTATTGCCGGGAAGTGGTGGGTTTACGAGCCCACTACAAGGCAGTGATGTCTCAACTTTTTGTGCAAAGGTTCAAGCCCACACTGTTATATCCTGCAAGGCTTCGCATCACCGATAGACAGGGACAGAGGGTCTACCTCGACTCGCCTGATGAAGCCGTTGAATACATGGGAAAACAATGTGGAGGATAGTTTACATACGGTATTTTTTTTATTTTTTCGTTAAAGCTTAAACACCATATCGTATTACTTTAATGGTTCGCTGTATCTGGGCCAGTATTCCGCAAGTCATTGTATGTTTTTCCGTGGCTGACATATTGGAATAGTCTGGAACCTAACAACATTCTGGGACATATCGGAACATTCTGGTACTTTAAAAACGACATATTGGAATATTCTGGAACCTAACAACATTCTGGGACATACTAGAACATTCTGGTACTTTAAAAACGACATATTGGAATATTCTGGAACATTAAAAACGTTCTGTGATATACACACTGCTTAGAATACCTCCGGATGAACAACAGTCTTCACAACGGAACATCGACCAACCCTGGCTAGGGGGAAGAACTGCATATACGTATTTAAAAACTTCTTTTTACTATTTGGAAATAGTTCCACTACTTTTCCACTTTATACTATCTAGGTGTTTAAACTTAGCAAAGCTCTTTCAAGATTTAAGTAAATGTTCTCTACTCTTTGAGGTTCTCTAATTTAGTTCAATACCTCTCTATTATTCTTCGGGTTGTTTTAACTTACACACATTCGTACAAGGTTTAAATGAATATAGTATGATATTTGAGGCATTTTTTATTATTATTTTTTTTTTTCATATCTCCTTTTTATTTAGCGGGAGAGAGGCCAAACTAAAGTTGACATTCTACTAATGGTAGAATTGAGAATGTTAGATCCTATGGCATGCATAGGAAAGTTAAGGATGAAGCGCTCGGTCTGGGCAGACTGGTCGTGTACGGGAGGGAGGGATAGGGGAATAGGGGATTATATGTATGGGTGTTCTATATGTTTGTTATCTTGCTCAAGCTCGGCTCTCAACAGGTCCTCAATAATTGGATATATATCTATTGTAAATCGCTACTCCAGACGAATTACACACAAGAATACGGCAACATGTTTAGATTATGGCTAGTTTGAATATATTGATTTGGAATACTAGGGGACTAAACAAGCAACATAAACGCAAAAGCGTGCTTACATTGATGAAAAACAAACAGGTTGATGTGGCTCTTTTAAGCGAAACGCACCTTTTAGTGGCTGAGAATATAAAGCTGGCGGACAAAATATAGCATAACATTAGCTACTCATCTTTTGGAACTAGATCCCGTGGGGTAGCTATAGTCGTGAAACGGAAGTTGAATATTAAATTGTTGGACGTATGGTCTGATGCAGACGGCCGAGTAACCATTGCTAAGATAGAATACAGTAACAGGAAAATTGCGTTGGTAGCGGCTTATGCCCCTAATGCACTAAAGGATTGGGCCAAGAATACAGGTGTAAATGATCTATGGCGACTACTCAACCCAACGGCCCGAGAGTACTCTTTTTTCTCAGCAAGACACAAGTCATTTTCCAGAATAGATTATGTCTTTGCATCCCCTAGACCATAGGTGTCAAACTCATGGCCCGCGGGCCAAATGTGGCCCGCCACGTCATTTGATGTGGCCCCCAAGAGCTCTGGTCATTTAAAAAAAAAATTAACATTAATCTTGGGTTAAAAAATAGCGGCGTTAAAAGAATTGTGGGTTAATGCGTTAATAAAGCTTTAACTTTGACAGCCTTAGTTATTACACATTCTTACACACATGTATGTTGAACATCTGAGGTATTGATGAAGTAACAGAAAAAAAGCCAAAAGTACTTGTAGTACTTTTCTGGGCTAATTGTTCTGATTTAATCAGAACCTAATATCTAATCTGCTCTACGTTGTGTTTAAAACCTTTAAAGCCCTGGAAAGTACTTTAAACAAAGACCGGGAGGTCTTTGTTTCACGACCAGCGGCACAGCAGGAGAAATGGAGGAGAAGGTAGTTATTTCAAAAGTAGTGGTTTATTAAAATCCACAAAGTTATACAAAAATGATCTGTTTCAATTAAAATAAAGAATGCTATAGTTGTGATCACTAGACACTATGCCGTCTGCGATCCCAACTAGACTAAGAAAGTAGATTGTTGAATGGTCTTTGTTGAGTTGTCTTTGTTCTCTGGCTGATGAACAAAGGTAAAGGTCTGTTCTCCCTCCAAAATGTTCTTTGTTGTTCTGCTCCTCTGCTTCCGCATCGTCTCCTCCCGTGTGAAGAGGTGGGTGTGGTTCCTTGGTGGTTTCGTTTCAGAGTCCCTCGACACCGTCCCACACCCCCTCTTATATCAAAAGCCTGGAGTCTCTGTGTGACGTCACCAAAGTGACATCATCAGATGTTTTCCTCCAATCCCAGGCCTACTAAGTTTGAATGTGAAATAGGAGGTTGGCTTCACAGCCAACTCTATATTTCCTTTGTTTTCCAGTCAAAGAACAAACACCGTCTAACAACTTAATACTTGGGTTATTGATCTCACAATATATATATTCGAATTGCAATTGATTACATAAACACAGAGATATCATATTTGAACACAGTCTGATACCATAAAGCCTAATTTCACCCTAGGTGAAACTAGTTTTACATTGCAGGGGATTTAAGTCTGTAACACAGTCTGCTGACTTTCAGTGAATAGCTAACAGGCCTAATCATTCTTTTAACTTAAACCCAATATCTCTTTTATACTGTTTATACTTTAGCGTTCGTTAATAATATGTTCCTCCATGATTTACCAAGATCCAGCCTAACAGTCTCACATTGATGGTAAACATTCTACCTCAGTAAACACACATAAGTTAGTTAACTATAATTCCTATTTGAGACTTTTCATACTACTCAGAACAGTTGACTGTCCTTGTGTCCCTAGGCCGCGAAGCAGCTGATAACAACTTCATGTGACCTCATCATCTCATTGTGTTAGCTAGGGCTTATCTGAAATCCTTCCTGTCCCACACCCTCAAGGAGCCAGGTGGCTCTTTTGTTCTAGGACTCCCGAATGGCTTATCCAAACAGGTCTTTATCTTTTACAGCCGGCTGTTTGAGTGGCCCGGCACCCAACCTTTTGTGAGGGTTCGTGCGTTGACTAACTAAGGCAGCTGTTTTCCGACCAAAGCTTAATCTTATGACCTTTTCTATTGGGAATAAAAGATTCAATCCAGTTTAGGATTTATGTTCTATCAAAAACGACTACAGTCCACACTCGGATACATTAACTATCCTTCATTATGTCAAACATAGATCCTAACTTCTGCTTACTACTACCTGGATAAGAATTAAGACATTTTAAATCATACTTGGATCAAATACATACGGTTTCCCACACTCGGATCCTAAAAATCAACACAACATTCTTTTTTTACATCTCTTTCTTATGTATAATTATAAACTCAAACATCTTTATTTGCAGTCTTTGACACGCTTTTTCGTACCAGGATCAATTTCCACTGGTTTCCAGTGGAGGTTTGTCAAATTCTGACGTGGAGCAGTGAGAAGGGGGGGGGGGGGTCAATGTTTTCTGGATTGACCTGGCCCCCTCCTTATTTCTCAGAGCTGGTGCAGTTCACGACTGCTGAATGCTACAACCAACTCTGGGAGGTAGAATTAGACATCATCCCACCCCGTCTTCTGTCGCAAATAGGGGTATGACCCCCTGCTGTATTGCCGGTTCAGTTGAACCAGGAGCTCTTTCCTCGGGTGTCAGTTGCGTCGCTCTCAGGTGGGGTGATTAGATCTCCCCTCTGTCGCTGTCACAGCTGTGAGGAGGTCATTGCTGGCTGCTCAACCCCCGTTGACCCTCGGATTAGTGGAAGAGGTTTACTTCTCCCCCCCCTCCGCCTGGTCGTTGATAGGGGCGATAGCAGCTCCACACCCTTTCGCTTGCTGACACCCTGGTCAATTGCTAAGGCCTTGCAGCCTGTCTGTTGACAGCCGGAGTTGTTGATGAGGCCTAGCAGCCTGTCTCCTCGTAGATTGCCTGTCGTTTGGCCTCTCTCGTTCCCCTCCGAAGCCTCAAGACCCGGTCACTGCGTTGGCCGGAACTCTCAATGCTTGAGAGTTAGGTTTCTCCTGGATCTCTTGGTACTGGCAGTGTTGTGATTCCCCTTGGACCTCTGGGTAGACACTAGCCAGTGTCTGGTTCCCCAGTACTGATGGAGTCCTTGGTCTGCCTCGTACCACCCTCAGATGCATGCTGGTTCCCCAATCTCCCATTCGTATCCTGCAGTGAATATATATCGCTTCGGTGGACAGTGCAGGTTACTTCTACCACAACAATTGATTGAGAATCCATATTTTTCCTCCCTCAGACACTCTTTACTGGTCTGAGTTCTGACAACTTTCTTTTCCAAATCATTTTTCTATATATTTTATGGCTTCTAGATCGTTAATATTCAAAATTCAGAAAAATTCACATGGCTCTCTTTATATTATGCTGTCAAAACAGTATAACCCACACCACCCTTTGATGTGGAATAACATTCAAACATCATACCTCCGTCCCTGGACAGCTGCCTCCGGCCTGGACAGCCAGTACTGACATACCCTCTCTCCCAGTAGTCCTACATGTATGGCAACAAATCACAGTCCGCCTTAAACACACATCTTCCACATTCTCTGCCAGCCTCTACTACGCCGTCAGAGTCCCCCACAAGCCAATTATCAATTGCACATGTCCACACCCTACACAAAGACTATTTGGCCAATAGCGACCAAAACCTACTGAGCTTATCAATGTACAGAGAATCATGCTTCCCAACACTTTCACCAATCACGACACACCCCCAGATCCTAGATCCGGATTTTTAATGGGCGGAGAACAAAAATCCATGAACCAGCTCTAGTCCATTCTCTTCGTTCCCAGTCCATTATATAGACATATACTACCCAGTCCTGCTGTGTCGAGATCACTCCCAGCTTGTCAGGTACCCTAAGAAAAAATATAGAAAAGAAACAAAAACAAAGAAAAAACATGCCCAAACTAATAATTGAAAACAATAAACCAAACTTGTGAGCATCTCTCTTTTCAACTCACTCTTAGAAACAAAATGAACCTATTATCTAGGGGCGTATTCACCCCCGTATAAACTAAGAAACAAAAATGAAAAACTCAAATGAATAAACAAAATGAACGCTCCCGGCCTAAGTCAGGAATTGCTCGTAACACACTAGAAAAGAGAAAAAATATGTAGAAATAAAAATAAACACCTATATCTATTACTCATGATGGTTGATGTCCATCTATCAATATCATAAAAACCTAGGAACAACTATGGGTCTCCTTAATTTCTTAATCATGCAGTCCACCCTTTGACCAATCTGAATGTTGATCAAGCATGGATAATCTACTGACCACTAGCTGCCGCAGTGTCACATCATTTCACTGTCTAATATTGAATACCTAATATTAACTGTTTAACATGATTTGATTTTCTTGTTAGTCCGATTAGTTCACACATCCGTCCGTTACTTCATCACGCCATATTACTCACACATCCATTTTAGTAACTTCCACTCATAACCTAATCACCTAACCCCTCTATTTATTTTTTATTCTATTTTATTCTAATCAGGAGCATATATTTTTTATTCAATCTATTCCATCTTTACCCTAATCAGTTGTATATATTTTTATTCTGCCGGTGGCCTCTGCAGACATGACCTTTGAAAATGACCTTTCAGTCCACAGATCCAGCAAACCTGTCCTTGTTCCCTTGGTTGTGGGACCCTGTGGCCCGTCCGCCTGTGATCGGATGGCCCTGGGGTCATCAGGCCCAGAGCATGTCCTTGCTGTCTGCCATCACCGCCATGGTTCCCTTGAGCCTGTTCTGGGGAGAAAGCCACGTACCTATTTGGTTCAGTCACAGTTCTTTGAGCCTGTTGTTGGGAGGGGCCCGCTATCTGTCCGGGCAACGGGGCACACGGCATTGCTTGATCACGGCGGCCTAACACCGACGCCCGCAGCATGATCTCAATAGCTGTACCATCTAACAGTGCAGTCTTTCTCGCCAGTTCTTGTTCCAGTCTCTGAGTCTCATGTGCGGCTACTTCCGACGCCCGAAGCATGACCCCAATCGCTGTACAATCTAGCAGTACATACTTTCTCGCCCATTCTTGCTCCAGTCTCTGCGTCTCGTGTGCGGCTTGACCGATCTCCAGCTGTGTCTTCATCAGATCTCGATGAACTGCCTCGTGTCGTTCGAACGCTGCTATAAACGCTCTCTGTTGTCTATAGGACGACGCCCCTTCCCCCATCTCAGCGCTGGCGGTCTGACTTCCCATCGCTGGGCCCCGCCTCTCATCTTGGCTCTGGTGCTGAGGGGGTCCTGGACAGGGGGAGCTTATGGGCCGTGGACACTGCACTTGATACCGACCTTGGTTTTGCCCACGCCCACCTCCTCTGTTCCCCCCTCGAGTGCCTCCCCTTCTGGCTCTATAGCCATTCTCACATTCCCATGAAATATGTCCGATCTCCCCACACTTCCAGCAATCAACCTGCCGACCTTTGTTTCTATTCGCACCCCCTCTCCTGCCTCCACTTGATCCCCGTGCCTGCCAGGGTGTCCCTCTTGGGGTTTGTTGTTGTTCCGGCGCAGGACCCCCTTGTGTTCCTGCCTGAGCCTGTCCCTGTTCATGTGGTTCTCCGTTGGAGCCCGTCTCCCCTCTTGGCTGTGCGGACTGGATTAGGCCTTGGAGGTATTCCACTACCTGTCTAGCCTCGGTTGGCTGTTGTTCTCGATGGAGGCACGTCCTCCGCTCTTCCTCCACCCTGGCCCTGGCTGACTGGCTCCTAGTCATTGGGCCACGTCTCTCAGTTTGGTACTGATGGTGGGGGTGGGGGAAACCTAGGCACGGGACACAGGTGGGCTGTAGAAACTGTTCATGTATTATCTCATACCTGCTGTCGGTCTCTATCCCAGCCGTACGGCCAGCGTCAACTCCCTGGGACTGCTGTAACAACATCGCTCTCCTCAGTTGCTTTCTTTGTCTCTTGGTTAACTGGCAGTCACCTGCAACGGACACTTCAGCGTGGATCGGCTCGGGTAATACAGTTGTCTCTGGGTCGCTCGCAGCAACGACCCCCTGTGGCGGAGTTAAAGACATTATTTCCAGTCCCTCCGTCACACTGGTCTCAGGAGAGGAGTCGGTCACATTCAAGTCAATCAGGTTAACGTCACTGTTCAATTCGGTCAATGAAATGTCTGCAGAGGTTATCGGCATTACCCCACTACTGGCATTATTTCTTTTCATCACCTTTCATAATCTCTTTTTCTGTTTTTTGATTTGGGTACGCATTCTATACCGGCCTCCTTTCTTACATTTAAATACAAGGTTCTGTAACGGCCTGAATATCTTTGGCCATTGTTTCGTCACTTTTATTGTGACACTCCCAGTCGTTGAAATAGACAGATTGTCTACCCTTTCTATGGTTATTGCATCTAACCCTCCAGTTGCTCCTATCTGTGTATTTGCCATTCTCACCTCTTTCAAACACTCGTAATATCACCGTTTGGAAAGCAAGTTTCTCTGTATTTAAACTACTTTTACAAACTTGAGTTAATATCACTCACACTGTCAGAGTTATTGGTGCAAACAGGAATTGATAAATCGCTGTGTGTGATACTATACCCCGACTTTCAACAGTCAATTTGATTCCCCTGTCTGGAGTTTGGAATTGTCAGCACTGCCCTGTCCGCCCTGGAGCAGCTGTGAAGAGAGAAAAGAAAAAGCATACACTTAATTATCAGTGGCATTTCCCTTTCACAATCCATCATTTATCTTTAAGCATGGAATGTCGGGCATCTTCTATACTAATATCACTTAAGAGAGCATTTGTGCAATTTTCTTTTGAATTATTAACGACGCGGCCTTAATCGTTTTTCGTTGTCTCCATCGGAAAACTGGATCTCCCAATCCCGTTGTCATGCTCCTTCTTCACACAACTCCGGGGAACCCTATATCGCATCAGCCTTTTCCCTTCTGTTGATCAATCAGAAATTTGTTATTCACAGCCTATCATTTCTAAACACCTGTGCTGGATATGGTAATTTAGGTGACTAAAATCACTTTAACTCTTATTGCTCTGCAATTGACTATGTGTATCTTTAATTCTAACCTTTCTTTCTATGTGTAACTTTATTTACTTCTTATCTGAGAAAGCCTAAAAATGTATTCCGCTCATATTACATTTTACATACCAGTAATACACCTATCTCACACATAATTCTGCACACAATTACTACACATTCCCCCGTAACACCTAACCACTTAGGTGTTAAACCCACTTCTCACGAGAAAATAAATCAATTTTCAGTGACTCATGTCACTGAATTCTCGTGCCTTGGGAACAGTGTCACACAACCTGTTTATTAAACCACAGGCTAACCTCTAAATGAAATCGTTCTGTGTGTAGAACCCTGTTTCGAATGGAAACTTACCATGGCCTCTGCTGCCCCCTACCGCATTCCTAAATAAACTCCACCTTCCCCTCAACAATGGACGCCCGGCGCCCCTACTCAAGATGGCCGCCTCACCGCGAGATATCCCGAGAGTCTCGTCATGCTATGTCGTTAGCACAGTTAGCTTAGCATATTAGCTTCGTTAGCTGTAGCCCAGCGCAGGCCGCCAGTCCGTCCTCCGATCCACGCACCCTTATGACGCCACAACCGGCGACCGCTTAGCCATTAGCGCGGCTAGTTAGCATTAGCTTAGCTTCACCCACGACACCATAATAACGTTCCCCAACGGCCCATTGTCCTCTTTCGCCGCGCGGGCCGACACCTCGCAATGTTAACGCAACACCACTTTCCCCACAACAGAACTCTAATCCTCTCAAAACGCCAGTGTAGAGATTTAATCAAAAAATAAAAACATTACATCACACAGGCCTTCTCAAAACACTAGCTTGACCCCACCGCCTTCGCTTCCGCGGTGCCCAGGACGACTTCCGGGTCAAACTTTCACTCGTTCCGATCCCTTAATATATTAAACAAGTACTTTATCCGCGTCGAATTTGAAAATGTTAAGTGCCTTACACATCCCCGTAGTCCCATGATACTACCGATCGACTTTATACACTCGAAACTACGCCGCTTCGTCACTAGTATTCCCCGGTCGCCCCCAGGCTAATGTAGCAGCTAACTGCTGCCGTGTTCCAACGGCCCTCGAAAAAACCGGCGTTCTACTATTACATTTCCCCACGGCTGTTTGGTCATTAAAATTTCATAACAATACAACAATAAACTCTTACGTGTTTCATCAATCATTCCTAACCATAGCCATCATTCAAACATACATATTATTGCCACTCCTAACCACAAATAAAAACACAAACATCCATTCAGATTTACATACTATTGTTACCAGAACGCCCACGCGGCCATTTAAAAAAATTCACATTTCGTTTCACTTTATTCAATAACTTTCGCGCGACTATTAAAAACGAGATCAAGTGCAATCGTACACTTTAACTATACTGAATGTTTAAGATTACAACCAGTCTTTCAACCGAATTGCTACCAAGTACTATATCAGTCTTTCAACCGAATTGTTATCAAGCACCATTGTTCGCCCTTTATTACAGCGGACGCGCCTCATAATATGTTCTGGAGTGTGTACGTACTAAAAAGGATCGCCTTTGACATTCGGGTTTTTGTAATCCACAAGCTCAATTTGTCGACAACCCTGCTCGCCATCCTGATCCGTTCGAATATGTCCTAAAGCGGGCATTTTTTCTTCATTTAGTTCGGTCGATATTTAACGCAGATACCACGCTTCGTCGAATTGACGTCACAACGCTTATCCCAGAAAAATATGTTACAACCTCGTCTCACCAGCTAGCCCTCGCTCACATTAATTAACTCGTTTCATTCCTGTAATCGCATAACGTGTCCCCTATTTATTCACTGATCTATTTCGCTCTTAATCATTCTGATTTACATGATCCAAATAATGTTGAATTTGTGTATTAACGACCCCATACCTCGTCGATGGACCAGTCTCCACGCTGGTTCGCCGTTTGAGTCACGGTTCCAGGCCCAGATCCTGCTCCACCAAACTAGTATAGACACAAAATTCACTCATCGCCTGGATATGTAAAAAAATTGCCAACTTATCCGCGCCCTAGGTCAAAATGAAATAGGTGTTTTCACTACCCAAAATGCGCCCAGTCAAACTTGCCACTCCAGATATACCGCGTTCACGATTCAATAAACGTTTCATCTACTGCAGTTCAACGCTTTGATCATGCTGTTAAAACAGTTGTTATGCCTCCCCTCCTTCGTATATACATCCTATACGAGGCTTTCAACGTTCTCATATATTTCAATATGAGTGGTTTCTAACGATCCTTCATACATAATTCCTATATGAGGCTTTAACTTTGTCAACCCCTTTGTTCGAACTGAGCGACCCATCACTCACCTATTTCCCAGGTTCGAAGCTGTCGTCCGGCAGCTCTGGTCGTTGTTGAGTTTGAAGAATGAAGAAGAGAAAAAAAAATAATTCTCTCCCGAGTCGCTTCTAGTCCTCCGGTCACAGCACCAAAATGTAGTACTTTTCTGGGCTAATTGTTCTGATTTAATCAGAACCTAATATCTAATCTGCTCTACGTTGTGTTTAAAACCTTTAAAGCCCTGGAAAGTACTTTAAACAAAGACCGGGAGGTCTTTGTTTCACGACCAGCGGCACAGCAGGAGAAATGGAGGAGAAGGTAGTTATTTCAAAAGTAGTGGTTTATTAAAATCCACAAAGTTATACAAAAATGATCTGTTTCAATTAAAATAAAGAATGCTATAGTTGTGATCACTAGACACTATGCCGTCTGCGATCCCAACTAGACTAAGAAAGTAGATTGTTGAATGGTCTTTGTTGAGTTGTCTTTGTTCTCTGGCTGATGAACAAAGGTAAAGGTCTGTTCTCCCTCCAAAATGTTCTTTGTTGTTCTGCTCCTCTGCTTCTGCGTCGTCTCCTCCCGTGTGAAGAGGTGGGTGTGGTTCCTTGGTGGTTTCGTTTCAGAGTCCCTCGACACCGTCCCACACCCCCTCTTATATCAAAAGCCTGGAGTCTCTGCGTGACGTCACCAAAGTGACATCATCAGATGTTTTCAATCCCAGGCCTACTAAGTTTGAATGTGAAATAGGAGGTTGGCTTCACAGCCAACTCTATATTTCCTTTGTTTTCCAGTCAAAGAACAAACACCGTCTAACAACTTAATACTTGGGTTATTGATCTCACAATATATATATTCGAATTGCAATTGATTACATAAACACAGAGATATCATATTTGAACACAGTCTGATACCATAAAGCCTAATTTCACCCTAGGTGAAACTAGTTTTACATTGCAGGGGATTTAAGTCTGTAACACAGTCTGCTGACTTTCAGTGAATAGCTAACAGGCCTAATCATTCTTTTAACTTAAACCCAATATCTCTTTTATACTGTTTATACTTTAGCGTTCGTTAATAATATGTTCCTCCATGATTTACCAAGATCCAGCCTAACAGTCTCACATTGATGGTAAACATTCTACCTCAGTAAACACACATAAGTTAGTTAACTATAATTCCTATTTGAGACTTTTCATACTACTCAGAACAGTTGACTGTCCTTGTGTCCCTAGGCCGCGAAGCAGCTGATAACAACTTCATGTGACCTCATCATCTCATTGTGTTAGCTAGGGCTTATCTGAAATCCTTCCTGTCCCACACCCTCAAGGAGCCAGGTGGCTCTTTTGTTCTAGGACTCCCGAATGGCTTATCCAAACAGGTCTTTATCTTTTACAGCCGGCTGTTTGAGTGGCCCGGCACCCAACCTTTTGTGAGGGTTCGTGCGTTGACTAACTAAGGCAGCTGTTTTCCGATCAAAGCTTAATCTTATGACCTTTTCTATTGGGAATAAAAGATTCAATCCAGTTTAGGATTTATGTTCTATCAAAAACTACTACATACTTACTCCTCAGACATTCTTTGACAATTTTACAGCCCAAAATACAAAAAAGATCCAGGCGGAATAGGTAACAAAGGGTTGAAGAAATATTGTCTGAACTGTCAGATGCAGGGGCGTGGCTCAGGGGTAGAGCGGGTCGTCCAATGATCGAAGGGTTGGTGGTTCGAATCCCGCTCAAGCCCATGTCCATCCCACTGCCGTTGTGTCCTTGGGCAAGACACTTAACCTACTTGCCTCGTATGAATGTGTATGCATGTGAATGAATGTTGGTGGTGGTCGGAGGGGCCGTAGGCGATGATTATTCGCCACGCTTCCGTGAGTCTGCCTCAGGGCAGCTCTGGCTGCAATTGTAGCTTACCACCACCGGTATGACTGTGTATGAACGAATAATGGACTCTGTAAGCGCTCTGAGGTCTCTGGGGTGTCATGAAGAGCGCTATATAAATCCAATCCATTATTATTATTATTATGCAAACTGGCTGTGTGACATAACCGAGCATCTCGCTCAATTGAATAAGAAGCTGTAGGGACGCAAACAAGTCCCACCCAAAACTTGACCAATATAGTTGTGAACTGAGACAACCCTTATTTTATTATTTTTTAGTACAGTTACAGTTGTGTGTTCATGCAGACACATAATAGCAATTTCATTACGAATTGAAAATGGGGGACCCTGATGTAAACAAGTCGAAAGTCTTTCTCTGGTCTGCATCCCCTTAACAATTGTGTGTATTGAGCTGTACTGTACTGTACCCATTCTGCAATCTGTTAATTAAAGTTAATTAAACTATCTTCCATTAGTTGGATGTATGGCCTCTGCAAGGTTGTGTGCAGCCATTTGTTTTTGTAACAGCTGCTACATCTGTCCCACGTGTTCTTTGCAGCTCACAGTTGTTAGTTCTGCCCCTCTTGACTGTGACAAAAAGGTTTTGAACAAATTTAATGTCATAGCTTGTATTTGATGATATTCTTCTTTGTTATTTACTTGAATGGTTTGATCATTGATTGATGGAGTAATATGGGGTTCTTATAAACTAAAATAATTTGTTAAAATAACATAAGCTAACATATATTTTTACATCTATGCAAATGCATATGCAATATGTATAACTTGAATAAGTAATAAATACAGAAACAACATGTTTAACAATATGTAAATGAGTAGCTACATTTATTTTACATTACATTAACATTTATACGGTCTTTGGCCCTTTGAGGGCAACCATAATGCTGATGTGGCCCTCTGTGAAAATTAGTTTGACACCCCTGCCCTAGACTATTTGATAGATTTTACGTGGAAATGGAACCCAGTGCACTATCAGATCACAGATATTTACTCCTGAAGGGCTCATTTGGTAGACTGACATCCCAAGCCCCAAGATGGCGCTTTAACTCGACACTGCTGAAAAACACTGAATACATTCTATAACTCAAAGATTAACTAGATAAATTCCTGGAGACTAATGTGGGTTCGGTACAGGACCCCAGAATGTTATGGATTTCGGTAAATAGTTTTATCAAGGACAACACTACGGTCTTTGCATCCATCCTCCGTAAGAAACGGCATTCCAAATTGGTAGAGCTGGAAACGCTTCACTCGTCGTTATTCTCTTCTTTACAACGCAATTACTCTGGTCAATTGGAGTCTCAAATTAATGTGTTAAAAAAAGAGATTAACTCCATTTTAAGACAACAATCTGAATTTCAAATACGCAGTACAAGACGACATTATTATTTTCATGGCTCTAAACCAAGTCACCTACTAGCTATGAAGATACGATCCAATGCACAATTTGCTGATATCCCAACAAGGGCTTGTTACAGACCCCAAAAAAATCAACGAGACTTTCAGAGAGTTTTACTCCAACTTGTACAAATCAGAAGTGGTTTTTGATCATAATAAAATGGATACATTTCTTGATCAAATTAACCTACCTAAACTCTCAGAGGAAGACGCTAAACAGTTAGATACACCTATTACACTAGAGGAACTTAGGGAGGCTATATCTGAATTGCAAAGTGGTAAGGCTCCTGGATGGGATGGTATTCCACCAGAACTGTACCCTCTCATGTTGGGATGTAATTGGACCCCTATTACTTGATATGATTTTATACTCCATCAAAGAGGGGAATTTCCCCAGGGACGTCAATATGGCACTCATATCTGTCCTCCTTAAAAAGGACAAAGACCCCACCGAATGTGGTAGTTATAGACCCTTAAGCCTCCTCGGAACCGATCTCAAGCTGTATGCTAAGGTACTAGCCATCAGACTTCAAAAGCATATGACATCTTTAGTTCATCCTGATCAGACAGGCTTCATAAGAGGCCGCCTGATCACGGATAATATTAGACGGTTACTACATGTGATAGACGCCAGCAAGGATGCCGTGCCTCCTACAGCTATATTATCCTTGGATGCGATGAAAGCCTTTGATAGGTTGGAATGGTCTTATTTATGGGCAGTACTCAGAAGGATGGGGTTAGGAGTAGGATTCATTAATATGATAAAAGTACTATACACAGAGCCATCGGCCATGGTTATAACAGGTAAATTCACCTCCCCTCTCTTTCCTGTTTTGCGCTCGTCCAGACAGGGTTGTCCTCTTGGTCCCGGACTATTTGCTCTATCCTTAGAACCTTTAGCACAGTATATAAGACAATCCCAATCCATAGAGCCGATCTCAATTAGGGGCACACAGCATCATATTAGTTTATATGCGGACAATGTAATATTGTTCATGCAAAACCCTACCACCTCACTGCCTCATCATTTGCAGGATTTAGGATAAACTGGCCAAAATAGGCCTTCCTTCCACGTCACTGCGAAGGCTACCTTCCTTCCAGAAAATATACAAATGGTAGAACACTTTAGATGTCTTGGAGTTGAAATATTCCCCACTATATGCCAAACAGTGAAGTATAATTATACAGGAATCCAAGATAGGATCAGAAATGACTTTGAAAGGTGGTCAAAACTTAAAAACTCAGTACAAGCCCGAGTATCAATAGTTAAGATGGATGTCTTACCCAGAATAAACTTCTTCAGCTCAATGCTACCATTACCCCCCCCCCCCTGCTGGTTACTGGAAGAAATTGCACTCCACCGCATATACATTTATTTGGAACAACAAACCTCCACGAATTAAAAGATCCACCGCACAGAGAAACAAAGCCGACGGAGGTTTAGCATTTCCAGACTTCTACCACTATTTTAAAGCGTACTCTTTAAGACCACTGATCACCTGGTTTGATTCTCACGCATCTGTATCCTGGAGAACATTAGAAGAAAACATAGTGGCACCACAGAGACTGCAGGATGTAGTATACACCAACGTATCAATTAAGCAATGCAACTTGAAATTTGGCCCTCTTATTACACATGTGATCCGGATATGGCGTGACACACATAAAAAATTTACTAACCTACATAAATGGCATACCCATTCTCCCATATTTAATAACAATGCACTCCTTATTGCACAACGACCTATCAGATTTCCCAAATGGGAAAAGAAGGGCATACATACTTTGGGACATATCTTAAATGACCGGGGTTTCTGTAGCTATCAAGATATACATAACAAATTTAACCTCACCAGCTCCACATATTATTTCTATCTACAGTTATTAGCAACTTTGAAGGCTCATGGAGTCCCATTAAAGATACCACTTGAAAACCACAGATATCACAAATTCTTCTATGAAAAGGAGACATCGAGAGGCTTCGTCTCTGACTTTTATCGTCACTTACTTATGTCTTCGTATGAAGTCCTTCCCCTAGACTCAGTTTGGAGGAAGGATATACCAGACTTGGAAGTAGATTTTGATTGGGCTGAAGTCTGGGCAAACATTCGGCTATCGTCACGCAACCCGGATCATCAACAGATTAATCTTAATTTTATTCATAGGATTTACCTGACTCCTATACGACTGAACCGAATGGGGCTTAAACAAGACTCAATGTTCCTTATGTTTAAACGGTGATAGTGGTACATTTATGCATGTGTATTGGGAATGCCCTCCTGTTAAGATATTTTGGGTAGAAGTAACCACGCTATTATCAGAATTTTTATTTCTGACAATACCTGTACTGCCTTCTGTATTGTTGCTGAATAATGTCTCTCAGTTATCACACTTTGTACATGTAAAAAGGCTAATCTTGTCCGGTTTTACGGCTGCCAAAAAGCAAATAGCATCACGCTGGATTCAACCGGATAAAAATGTGCCGGAGGGTATGGATTCTTACCTATCTTGATGTGATTTATCTAGAGATATCTACCGCAAGAATTCTAGGTGTTAATGAAGCCAGCATAGCAATCTGGTTAGGTGTGGTGGAGAGGATAAAGCATTATATGAACTTTTAGTCCTTAGTGTCAAACGGTATAATGGATGCTATCCAAGAGGGGGTCCTGTGGGGGGGGGGGGGGGAGAGCGAGCAAGAGCATAATATATGTATTGTATTGTATTGTAATTAATTTGTGTATATTTTTAATCTACATCTATTTTGATTTAAAAACTGGGCTGCCATTATTGTTAGTATTATATCGGTAATAGTCCTGTGATTTATAGTGGATTTCTACTGTTAATGTTTGTGTGTAATGTAAAAAAAAGAAAAACACATTTGTTAAAAAAAGGGGGGGGGGGGTGTTAACCCTTTGATCGCCAAAAAACGTAGATCTACGTTTCTGTGGCCCAGCGGTTGAGTGCCAGAAACGTAGATCTACGTTTCTGGCGTTAGGCGTTAGATCTACGTTTCTGTGTCGTTATTTCTTTTATTAGCTATTCCCATTCATAATCCATCGAGGCACCTTGTGCAGGCTGTCCTGAATGTGTCTGAGATCGCAAACGGCCAATACCGCCGCCTAACGCCTTGCGGCCGCTATTGCACTCCATTTGAAACGATGTGGCTTGGTGTCTGGGCCGATCTGGGCCGTGGGGGCGGGGTCTGAACACTCGGGCGAGACAAGCGGTTACCACAGTTGCCTCGACGATGAGGGCCCCCCCCCGTTCATATTCATTGCTGCATTACGTTGGAAACATGATCGCGATGAGTATTTGGAATGGCGATCAGATAATTGGATTATTCTTTTTGCAGTACATAGACAAGGTAAGGGCTATATATTATCAATCTTGCGCTGATCCGATAATTTCCCCCCTGCGATCGGGGCGTGTGTCTGTGTGTGTGTGTGCCGGCTGTCCCGTTGGTGGCGATCGAAGCATAGAAACACGACCCCCCCCCACCCTTTCTTGCATGCATGAGGAAACATAATACCGATAATCTAGCGTTGATTTCAGATTGATCATTGATCCAGGCGAGACATGGTACGATTTGTCGTGTATTATCAAAATGAAACATATAAAAACTCAAGAAACTGTACAAAATGATACTGGTCGAAATGCTGTTGTAAGATGTATTACAAAATGGATCAAAAATCAGCTAGCTGTCTCCTTGCCAGAACAACCCTTCCCCCAGCCACAACACACATTCCAACTGAAAATAGCCTTTTGCAGGCAGTAGTTTAAAACAGATGGCTTTTGGAAACCGAACCCTTCCCAAATGGAATTTAGGGCCTGAAAACCAGCTAAGTTAAGTATTTCAATTGTGCTTTATATACTTAGGCTAGGAACCAAAGGTCAGGCAGGAACCCATGGTTAAAATAGGTGATGAGATCAACAGGTCTAGTTTGAGGAGCCAAGCAGCTGGTCGCCTGCTAGGCACAAGGACCTCCTTGGTAGAACTTCCCAAATAAGGTAATGAAATACTAGAATAGCCTATAGCTGTAAATAAGTATCCTGTCCTTAGAAAGAGTCAAAATGGCAGAGATCACTTTGAGCCAATAGAACAGTGACGCCCCTAGCTATCGTCACCAGGACAACGCAGGAAACGTGGGAGGAGTTGTTCTCTTTTAAATACTGCAGGAAAGCTGATGGAGAGAGACAGAGACACCCACCGACAGAGAGGAGACAGGATCGCATCGCAGCAGGGGATCCAGACACGCAGACAGACGAATCAAGCACTCCCGGCCCTGAGCGCTGAGAATCACGGACAACCAGGGTTGCCTTGGCAACCAGCACCAACAGAGAAAAGGCCTTGTGTTGCCGAGACAACCAGGACCACACCGGAGAACGAGTCTGACGGCATCAGCTGATCAGACCATGGACCAACTGCCACACCGAGGACGACGATTAGATATACAATGAAGATTCAGTACTTGTTTGATTCATAGTTGGTGTTTATTTAGAATGGAATAAACACCCCAGCTGTTTTATTCAAACCACCTCGTCTGCGTTTTCCTTCCTACAACCGAACACTTGAAATGCAAACAATGGAGAGTAGAAGGGTAAACACTATACGATCACAGAGACTAGATAATGAATGAAGAATACTTCAGATTTATAGTGAAATGCAGATAAACGCTGTTTTGGCTGCGTTTCCTGGGATTACACAGAATCACTCTAAAACTATACTCATATTCACCACGGTATAAAACGTGAATGTATGGATGAAAAAATTATCTGTTTTTTGCATGTTGACCGGAAGAAACTCACTGACAATCGATGGTGTTATTAGATCCATAGCTATAATATTTAATATAGGTTTAGCACTGCAAAACACCGGCATTTATCCCCATTGAACAGAGCGCTGGCACTCACGGCCCACAGCGCCCCCTGCTGAACGGCACTTGATGTGTTAATGTGCTGGTAATTACGACTTCAAGGGGGTGTTACCCTCTTAACATGCAACGGCCCATATACTACTTCAAGGAAGTAACCTGTTAAACTGTAAGCCCAATTGGAGGACCCTGCTATTTTTATCATAAATCAATCAATACAGACCGTATTAATTAATGTTGTGTTTCTTTTTCAAATGTAGCCAAGAGTAAAGACCCTAACCCTATCAAAACAGCAGTCAAAGTGTATATTTTCAGCACTATGTTTGTTTACAGATGTTTTTAAGATATACTGAAAATAAGAATTTATCGGAAATATACGAATTCTATCTCTCTTTGATTGATTGATTGATTGATTGATTGAAAAGTTTATTAACAGATTGCAGAATGGGTACAGTACAGTACAGCTCAATACATACAATTGTTAAGGGGATGCAGACCAGAGAAAGACTTTCGTCTTGTTTACATCAGGGTCCCCCATTTTCAATTCATCATAACATATATGACATACACGACATACAGATAGACAGTACTGCTACATCTATACATTTATGACATATCAGATTTGCAAATACAGTACTGTTTGTGATACAAAAAGTGACCAGAAAAATAGTGTATATACATTTGACGTAGAAACTGTACATTGGAGGAGGTTGGGTGGGTGGGGTGCGGTGGGGTTGGGTGGGTTGGGTGAGGGCTGTACATTGGAGGTGGGCGGGGGGGGGTAGGGGGGGGGGACACTGTACACTGTACATTGGAATACTGACAAAGCCATACTTGGTCATTTACTATACAACTGGGTTAGGACATTTGTAGGGGCCAGTTTTGAATTGCAGTCTCCCGTAGGTGTTCTTTCAGAGTGTTTTTGAAAGTGGGTAGTGATTCACATTCCTTTACAGCTTTGGGTAGGGCGTTCCACATTGATGTGGCATAATTGCGAAACGTGTTTAGTCCCTTGTTTGAGCCGAATCTGTCCTGTGATTGATGATTTGTGGAGCTCCCTCTGGTGTTGTGATCGTGGTATTCACTGACCTTTGGGAAGTATTTTGACATGTACATGGGTACCTTGGTCGCGTAGTGTATCTTGTAGACCAGGCCCGTTGCTGTACTCTGTCGTCTACTCTAAGCCATCCTAGGTTGTCAAAGTGGGCAGGGGTGAGGTGGGTTCTAGGAGTCAGGTCAAGCAGTAGTCTGACTAGCTTGTTTTGAGATGTTTGTAATTTGTTTTTTAGTGCCTTTGAGGTGCTTTGGTACCATGAGGTGCAAGCATAGTCGTAGTACCCTTGAATTATCGTAAAACCGTGAGGAAATGACTACATCCAGATTTAACACTGCCATTGGAAAGAGGAGCCTTTCCCCTATCCATGGATGTATGATTTGGCCATAATAAGGTCAAGGTCAAGTTCAAGGTCAATTTTGAATGTATAATTCAAATGGATTATAATTTATTACTGTATCTACAAATCCTTCTGTTTAATCATCTTCCTTTTATTCATTTGCTTAGATTTTTTGTACACTTGATCTCAAGAAGGTGCTGAATGAGCTCAGTATTTGGAGTGTATTTCGTGACTGTTGAGAACTAGGCTACACTGGCACACCTACTTCCAGTGAATGACGCTAAGCTAGGCTAATGGTGCGGCTGTTCGCTAAGCCGAATGCATGCACAGAGAAGAAAATGGTATGTATCTGCTTGTCTAACTCCAGGGTAGATGGCAAATAAGCAAATTTCCCAAAAAGTTGGCATGTTCCTTTAAGCCTCTTGGAGTCCTTTACATGGATGTATGTACTAAAGCAGGGGTAGGCAACCCTAGGCACGCGTGCCTGCATAGGCACGCGGGGGCATTTGCATAGGCACAGGGGGCAGCATTAAAATAAAATAAAAATAAAAATCAATTTTTTATTTTTTTTAAATTTTTTTTGAAGTTATAGTGAAATATTTTGCACTGTTGTCGCATTTATCTTGTTGAAATCCTCCCACAGGTTCTTTTTACTACCACATATTTAATTGAGACCCTTTATTTGTTTATTATTTCAATTTAGCTGGAAATACATTGCTACATCATTCAGTAACATTTGCAGAGCCTTATAACAAAAACATTATTATGGTCACCATTGTGACCAGTGGGATTAATCAACACATTTTATAATTTATTTTTCTATTTCATTGAACATTGCACATGTTAAAAGCAATTTTTTTTACTCAAAATGTGAGTATTACCAAGTCAACTTGTGTTCTTAAAACAATGACAATAAACATAGTTTTATTAGGTTGAAATAATGTGGTTGTGTACTTATTTTTCTGTTAACTTATTATGGATTGAAAACTGAAAACCTTAATGCACAGTTACTGAACTCAATATTTTTAAGTTCTGGTAACTTATTTTTTTTTTTTTTTTTTACAGTGTAGTCTTGCGATCAATCAAAACGTATTCACACAATATACCTCACATTCACCCTCCATTCACATCCTGTTCTCCATTAGGCCTGTAGGTGGAGCTATGACAGCACACGTACAGTACACACACCGATGGTGTGTGATGTATCCAAAAATGAATGGGCAAATGTGAGTGAAATGGTCGCACTGTATGCAGCTGTTTGTCTGCATTGCATTCCCCCCCCCCCCCCACTCAGATTTAGGGTTGATACAACCATCATAATAATATTGTTAATAATAACAATAACAATAATGATGTAATAATGTAAAAATTATCATTAAAAAGACCTGATTATGAGAAAAAAAAATTACGATGCATGGAATATTGTTGAGGCACACTAGTTACAACTATATTTCAAATAGGCACTCCATGTCAAAAAGGTTGCTGACCCCTGTACTAAAGACTATCAATCAAGGTGGTGTTATTGCTGCAGTCTTTTGAGGTCAGCAATGGCATGGGGGCATGCAGCTCTTAACATATTACATTAGATTTGGTACACCTCATAGTAAAGTGTTACCAAGTCTCTTTTATCAAAAAGCATTTAACTTCATGTGAAAAGCTGTAGGCGACCAGTATGCTGCCGCATTGGCTGCGATGAAATTGGGTATGGCATGTTAGCTGGGAAACCAGGCATTATTCAAAGGTAATCCTGCCTCATGACAAGCCTGTTGATGGATGATGAATGGCCTTACCAATCTCTGCTTCACGTTTATTACCCAAGGCTTGCAGGGTAATAAATCTACATTCAAGTGCTGGCTGTGGTGAAGCAAGGCAGCGATGATAATACATGATGAACAGATGCAAACGGGAGAGAGATGCAAAACCCCTGGCTGCCTACCGCACACCTCAACCTGTACACACGTCCTCCCTGGCTGCCTACCTACCCTCAACCTGTACACACGTCCTCCCTGGCTGCCTACCCTCAACATGTACACACGTCCTCCCTGGCTGCCTACCCTCAACCTGTACACACGTCCTCCCTGGCTGCCTACCCTCAACCTGTACACACGTCCTCCCTGGCTGCCTACCCTCAACCTGTACACACGTCCTCCCTGGCTGCCTACCCTCAACCTGTACACACGTCCTCCCTGGCTGCCTACCCTCAACCTGTACACACGTCCTCCCTGGCTGCCTACCCTCAACCTGTACACACGTCCTCCCTGGCTGCCTACCCTCAACCTGTACACACGTCCTCCCTGGCTGCCTACCCTCAACCTGTACACACGTCCTCCCTGGCTGCCTACCCTCAACCTGTACACACGTCCTCCCTGGCTGCCTACCCTCAACCTGTACACACGTCCTCCCTGGCTGCCTACCCTCAACCTGTACACACGTCCTCCCTGGCTGCCTACCGCACACCTCAACCTGTACACACGTCCTCCCTGGCTGCCTACCCTCAACCTGTACACACATCCTCCCTGGCTGCCTACCGCACACCTCAACCTGTACACACGTCCTCCAGTCATAAACAGTTCGGAGAATGCCAAGTAGACTCATTAATGATAGTATTGTGTGGATCTCATGCAGGGGTGAAACAACAACATCTGGGCCCTGTGTGTGCACGTAACAAGTCCCTGGGCTCCCTTCCGCTCCCCAGCCATGATAAACACCTTTTTAGAAAAAACCTTTACAAATCTTTTAGTCCTGACACTCTGACCCCCCTCAACCTTACTTGTATCCCCACCTAGCGTCCCCTCAGTCAGAAATATTGGTAGCCATCTTGGGCCTTAAAGGAACACACCAACATTGTGGGAAATGTGCTCACCGTCTTCTCCAGAGTTCTCCGGACTCCAGAGTCCACTTCTCTACGGCACAGCAGAATTAGTTTCTGATCAGTATTTGAAAGGGAGGTGTTTAGAATGAACCACTCTGGTGTTATTTACCCAGTGACCAAAGCAGACGTGTTACAACTTTCTCTAATTTCTAAACTCTTCTACTCTCTACACATTCTGTCTATATTCACCTCACAGCATGTCAACTCTCCTCTTCCTCTCCCCTCCTCTCCTCTCGCTCTCTCCTATTCCCTCCTCTCTTTTTCTCATCTATTCTCCTCTGCCCCCCCCCCCCTCCCCTCTCCTTTTTTATCTTCTCCTAACAACACTTCTCTTCTCTTCTCCTCCCCTCAGACTGTTCAACTATTCTGTTGCTCTTTGGGGCTGGATATTACACTCTGTATTTGCTATGACTAAGCATTTGTTCCGCCATGAAACCGACAAATTAAAGCTGTAAACATGTGTAAACAGCAGGGGTGTGGCGGTGTAACAAAGCCATTATACAAGTATTACAATTTGTTATATTTCTGTACTTTACTTGAGTCGTTTCACTTTATAGTTTGACTCCACTTACATTCTATTTCAACTCCACTATATTCATCTGACACATTCAATAACAATACATAGAGTTGTATGCTATATTATACCTTACTATACTGTACATTACTACAATATACATTACTATACTGTACATTACTACAATATACATTACTATACTGTACATTACTATACTGTACATTACTACAATATACATTACTAGACTGTACATTACTATACTATACATAACTATACTATACCTTACTATACTGTACATAACTATACTATACATTACTATACTGTATGCCTACATAGCTATACTGTACATTACTATACTACACATTACTATAATATACATAACTATACTGTACATAACTATATTGTAGACATACACCACTATACTATACATAACTATATTGTAGGCCTACATTACATAACTATACTGTACATAACTATATTGTACATGGAGCTTGTTGTCTGTACTTGAACATTTCTGCCTAATTGCACAGGTAGCCAAATGGTTTGAATCCAAATCCATAGCCTATAGTATACATGTTGATATTGATCACAAATTATTGATGAATTACAAATTCAGAACCCGGTTCTATTTTGTAATTAGGTTTGCATGATAAAACTGTAATTTGCTTACAGGTGGACAAAGAGATGAGATCCTGTTTTTTAACAATGAAGTCACTTCAACTTACATTTTTTAGATAACGAGATTTGAAAACAACTCTCATTTCAAAGCCTACAAAGGACTTATATTCTTCGCCTGAAGGATCCAAATTCATCCCGAAATGGATGTATAGCATTTCAGAATGAAAAACCCTTCAATTCCCTAAAAGCAGCACCTAAACACTCTTGTGTTGTTTTGTAAGTTAGTGTGATTGATTTCCCCCCAGCTGGTGGAGCTACAAGAGAAAGACAAACAAAGAGGCCTGGTTCAAGGCCCAGTATCACCTGCTGCCTCTCAACACGTGTTGATATGATCCTCCCACACAGAGAGAGGGATGAGGGGAGGGAGGGACGGGCGGAGGGAGGGACGGGGGGAGGGAGGGACGAGGGGAGGGAGGGACGGGCGGAAATGGAAGGGAACAGGGGATTGAGGAGAGAGGAAGGAGGTAAAGGCAGAGAGGAGAGGGGAGAAGAAAGGAGAGGATGGCATAGGAGAGCGAGTGGAGAGGAGAAAGAAGGGAGGAGGATAGAAGAAGAGAGGAAGTGAGGGCAGAGAGAAGAGCGAGAAGAGGAGAGGAGAGGGGAGGATAAGAATCAAGAGGTTTATTTGTCACATACATACCAGGGCATACAGTGAAATGCGGGTGGTCATGCCCGCATTGATTGTGCAAAATACAATAATAAAAATAGACATAGAAAAAAATTAAATGGGTAAGACACATGATATGCATGGTAAAAAAAAATACATGCTAAGTTCCTGAGAAACTGGTTCCTATTATACACTACTATACAATATACAATTTACAATTTTAACTCTTAATGTATCTAAACTATACTATACAGTACCTCCTTCCTAAGAGAGGAGACGATAGTATATGAGAGGAGAGGAGAGGAGAGGAGAGGAGAGGAGAGGAGAGGAGAGGAGAGGAGAGGAGAGGAGAGGAGGGGAGGGGAGGAGAGAGGAGAGGACATAGCCTTGAAGTGAGTGCTTAGCAGCGAGGCACTGCAGGTGGCTATCTGTCTCTGGACCTGCCTCTCTCCTTATCTACCCAGACGTGCCACGTTTCCCATAACTCCCTGACAGCCCATAATATAAGACAGGCACCACAATGAGTTCAATGTTTCAGCTCTAGTTCAACTGCATCAGACCCTCGCCATGATGTTACTAAAACATTTGAAATGGGCTGCATTTAAATAACGCTTTCCTAGTCTCCTGACGACTCACTTCACTTTACAAACTCCGCCTCACATTCACACGTTCAAACATTGGTACACACACACACACACACACACACACACACACACACACACACACACACACACACACACACACACACACACACACACACACGTATACACACACACACACACACACACACACACACATACAGTATGGCAGGAGCAACCATGCAAGGCGCCAACGTGCCTGTCGGAAACAGTTAGGGGTTCAGTGTCTTACTCAAGGACACTTGGACATGCTGCCACCCGGGAGGATCCTCAGATTACCAGACGACCGCTCTACCTGCTGAGCCATCCGCCTTGCCGTAAAAGAGACCAGTCAAAAGATCAAGTGTAAGAGTGCAGTGCACCATGGGAAGGTATGTTTCACAGCGTGCAGTAAACAACAGCATGCAGTAAACAACAGCATGCAGTAAACAACACCATGCAGTAAACAACACCATGCAGTAAACAACACCATGCAGTAAACAACACCATACAGTAAACAACACCATACAGTAAACAACACATTGCAGTAAACAACACCTTGCAGTAAACAACACCATACAGTAAACAACACCATACAGTAAACAACACCATGCAGTAAACAACACCATACAGTAAACAACACCATGCAGAGCTGCATGAAGCTGCAGGACAATGTAATAAATGTAATGTCGTATATTAAGTCAATACATTAAATTAATTACAGTGCATTGAGGTTGCCAACTAGAGGGAGAGAAGGAGAGTGATAGAAACATGGTCCTCATCTGACTCCCAAAAATAGCCAGTAGAGAATAAATGGTGCAGTCAGACGACAAGAGTTCAACTCAAATGATTTATTGCCGCAGGGCTCAAAGGTGAATAAAAGGTTGTTTACATACAGGGATTTCATATAAAAACATGCTGTACAAGTGGATTGATGAAGTTTACACATCACACAAGTCTGTACACAAATAGTAGTCATGTTATATCAAATGAAGAGAGAATATACTGAGCATTTACACATGAGTAAACCCTGGTCTTACGATAGGAATCACTCTAACCAACAATGGGGTCCATGATTTTACTCACATGTAATGGCAAACAGCATTCTCTGGTGGAGCAGGGATCGGTTGAGAGAGGACGCAGTCCCCAGGGGGGGCTACCTGTCTCTTTCCCAATGCGTTCTCATCTTTATACTCTCGCCTCAACCAATAATATCACAGTCTAATATTACGCTTGGTCCAATCAGGTTTGTCTTCTGGGGGGCGGTCCGCCCCTGTCTTCCTCCTCGTGTGGGCTGTCTGGTCTTTGCACAATGGGGGTTGGTGTCTGTGGCCCCCTCCTTTTGGGCTGTGGTCTTCTCAGTTGAACAGAGGGGTATTCCAATAAAACATTTACAAAGTATTTCCAGTGTATATGAATTACACTCTTCCAGTATTATCACAGTTTTACTCTTTTGTTTACATTTTGATACCAAACAGTGATTAAGAATAACTTGATACGTGTATTTTACCAGACTAAACCTTGGTAATTGAGACTTATTTTCTATACATGGTTTACAACAAGAGTGAAATGACACTCTTACTTTCATAATCAGGTGACATTCTAAATGACATTCAAATATTCTTTTATCTAATAAGTCAGTTATCTTTTAATATGATATTGCTTTGAATTAGTTTCAGTCTAACATTCTGTAAGCACATAACAAGTATGGGCTGGTCTGCCCTCTGTTTCAGACCAGCTCCCCTCTGCTAGTGGGGTGTGATCACCTACATTTACATACAGTCAACTCGAGGTTTTGTCTCTAATCTATAATTGTTTCATTTAGCCTTCTGCTTTTTGGTGCAACTGTCACCCCATGGAAAGGTGTTGTTTGTTCTATAGATTAGCCATTGCTTGAGTGGGGGGTTGAGTGACTGTTCCTGCTGTTATCCAGTTTGGGCTGGTCTGCTGATGCAACTGTCTCTAGAATGGTTCTCTATTTAGCACTGAATACTGAGACTTAGTTTGTTCCAAACGGCACACAAGGCCTTTGCATATATTTCCTATCATACACACATATTAGTTATGAAATACACAGTCAATGTTACCACAGTAATAATGATGTAATAAAGTTTACAATAATCTCATATTCAGGCTACTTTATTGTCCATTAAAATTACATTAAATGAAAATGTGTCTTTGGCACAGGCATATGAGACAACACCAGGCCTGGACTGGCCATCTGGCATACCAAATGCCCGGTGGGCCGACGCATATTTGGGCCATTATGAATTGATAAAAAAATATCTATATTTATAATTTTTTTTTTTTTTTTTTTTTTTATTTTTTTTTTTTTTTTTTACATTTGGTCAACAACCGGCCCACTACTAGGCTCGGACAGCGGCCCATTGGTACTGACTGACACTGGGCTGGCCAAATCACATATCTTACTAAGCACCCCCCTGCCAGTCGTGCAGGTACATGACTGAGAGGGGGGCTGGTACATGACTGAGAGGTTGCTGTGGTACATGACTGAGATGGGGCTGGTGCATGACTGAGATGGGGCTGTGGTACATGACTGAGATGGGGCTGTGGTACATGACTGAGAGGGGGCTGTGGTACATGACTGAGATAGGGCTGTGGTACATGACTGAGAGGGGGCTGGTACATGACTGAGAGGGGCTGTGGTACATGACTGAGATGGGGCTGGTGCATGACTGAGATGGGGCTGTGGTACATGACTGAGATGGGGCTGTGGTACATGACTGAGAGGGGGCTGTGGTACATGACTGAGATGGGGCTGTGGTACATGACTGAGAGGGGGCTGGTACATGACTGAGAGGGGCCATGGTACATGACTGAGAGGGGGCTGGTACATGACTGAGAGGGGGCTGGTACATGACTGAGAGGGGGCTGGCATACAGGACTGAGAGGGGGGCTGGTATACATGACTGAGAGGGGGCTGGCTGGTACATGACTGAGAGGGGGCTGGTACATGATTGAGAGGTGGCTGGTACCATGTATTGGTACTGACTAACACTGGGCTGGCCCAATCACATCTCTTACTAAGCACCCCCCCCCCCCCCCCGCCAGTCGTGTGGTACATGACTGAGAGGGGGGCTGATACATGACTGAGATGGGGCTGTGGTACATGACTGAGAGGGGGCTGTGGTACATGACTGAGATGGGGCTGTGGTACATGACTGAGAGGGGGCTGTGGTACATGACTGAGAGGGGGCTGTGGTACATGACTGAGAGGGGGCTGTGTTCCATGACTGAGAGGGGGCTGGTACATGACTGAGAGGGGGCTGGTATACATGACTGAGAGGGGGCTGGTATACAGGACTGAGAGGGGGCTGGTACATGACTGAAAGGGGGCTGGTACATGACTGAGAGGGGACTGATATACAGGACTGAGAGGGCGCTGGTATACATGACTGAGAGGAGGCTGGTACATGACTGAGAGGGGGCTGGCTGGTACATGACTGAGAGGGGGCTGGCTGGTACATGACTGAGAGGGGGCTGGTACATGACTGAGAGGGGGCTGGTACTAGCATGTATTGTGCATCATTGTAGGTCAAACCATTAAAAAGTTAATTTCCACAGCAGCCATTTTGGATTTTGGTCTCTCACAAATGTCCCCCGCATTTTTTTAAAATACACCCCAGCTAAATTTGTTTATTAACCCTCCTAGATGACAAATCCATTGAGAAACGAAGTGCCACAGATGACCCAACTACTAGGTCCATATCGTATCATCATAATATTATTTAAAAGATGATTAGGATAAGGGTTCCCTTGATAAAGATGCATGAAAAGGCTGTATAATATACAACACCTGTACCTCAACTGCAAAAACTGCTTTTTTGATTTAATTAGATTTGTATTTGGAAATTAAAAACACATCATAAAAACGAACGATCTTGACCAATTTGTATTCCTGAGGATATCACCTAAAAGCATTCATTAAAACGTTAGGTTATGACTATAACCAAGTTCTGTTAGTTAGGGGCGATGCTTGGCATCGCTACTGCACTATCTCGCGTACGTGCACGCGTACTGAATAAACCACAAATGTACCTCTAATACCAGTATTAGTCTGACCACACCCCTCATCAGCTTACCTTCATAAGCAGGTGTGTGGTCACCTGCTCTCCTCCTTCCCAAGCTTTCACCACAAGGTGAGGACAAGGGCTGCAGCGGCCGTCCGATGCCAAGCATCGCCCCTAACTAACAGAACTTGGTTATAGTCATAACCTAACGTTCTGTATCGTTAGTGGCTTAGCTTGGCATCGCTACTGCACAAGGGAGGCCAAGCGGAGCCACTTGGCTGACAAATACACCCCGCTGACAGCCCCCCAAAACCATCAGAACAGGGAGGGCCGAGCCCCCCCGACCCCCCCTAATGGAGGGCAGCCCCCCTATTAGGGACGTCACGGGAGGGCGACGGACCCGACCGTGCGAAGAGGCACTCAAGCAACTCAACGCACAGGGTGAGCAGACCGTGGCTTGACCCCACGACTACACACACGCACAACCCGCATGCCACCCGGGAACGAACGGAGGAACAACCTCGTTACTGCCCCCAGAATCACGGGGTCAAGGGCAAACCCAACCCCGTGGCAAGGCCGTAGCAGCGGAGCACGAAGGAAGACCCAGACCCACCAAAAGGACTGGACTCCCTAGAATGGGGGCCCGGAGAAGTCCATGATGCCAGCATCAAGACCCCACCAGGTGGGCACGTAGTGCCCCGCCCCCCACATCGCCAGCGTATTCGGACAAAGGCCCCTCAGTTACTGCACCTGGTATTCCCAGGCGGAACCAACCAGGCCAGAACCTGCCCAGCTTCCGAGATCGGACGAGATCGGGCGTGTTCAGGTCGGTATGGCCGTAAGCCGAGCGGGCCCCGTCCCCCCAATAGTACACCGCCTGGCACACTGACCCTGCAGAACAGGCAGTCAGCATGGCCGTAAGCACACAAAAAAGGTTAACCAACGGAAGCAGGCAGCGCACCGGGGAAAAACCAGGCAACAGGCTGTTAACCCCAGCCTGGAGACTGCGGACGAGACAGGCGCCAGAGGGGACAGCTGAACACAGCCGCCCCGGCGGAAGGAGCGTAAGCTGGCGGTGTTGCATGACCAAGCCTCCATTTAACAACCCCCACCCAGAGGGGTCGAGGCAGAGAAGGCTGACACGATTGGCAGACGTCATGAACGTGCAGGGGCACCCTCAAACGGTGAACCCGGGAGTTGACACTGCTCCAACACACCAGGGAATCAACCACCTCGGTGTTACCCAATGCGGTGGTTGTTCCTATAACCCCTCAAGAAAAAACTCCAAAACACACCTGCGGGTATACACCGGCTATACCGCAGTACAAGTGTTTCAGTTTCCAAAAAGGGTTAACCCAGGCCTACGGGTCGCAAACATCACTTCGGACCGGGCCTGGCGGTACGGGAAGCACAGGGTCACCAGAGGAGGTCAAAAAACCACCCCCACAGGCCCCTCTTCGCCATGCGTGAGAGAGGAGCGAAAAATAATGGAGAACCAGCCCCTAAGCACACCGTACCTGGTATTCCCCGGCGGTCTCCCAACCAAGTACTAACCAGGACCAACCTGTGTAGCGGCCGAGATCCGACGAGATCGAGCGCGTACAGAATGGCATGGCTGTAAGCCATGACGACAGTGCTGAGTAAAAACATACCCAACCAGGGTCTCCATAGCGCTTAACCCTGTGACACCCAGACCGACCTGGCATTTTTCCCCCTGAAAAAAGCCCAAGTCCCTCAGGGTACCAGAACAGCAGATCTGCATCCCCGGCGGACAACGGGTTCAACTGATCTGGACCAGCGTGACCAGAACCAGTCCCGTGCCCTAACCACGCCGACATGCCTACTCCAGGAGAAGGGCAGATATGCGTGTTGATCTTAACATGAAAAGAAGGCGCCACCCAGACGTTCGGACGAACCGCGCCTGGTGGCCCACCCCAAGGGCGTGAGACCCCACTACATATGTTCAGATCCATCCCGTCATCATCCCCCAGACATGAACGAGAATCCGTCGACAACCCACCCAGGTCATGGGATGTGGTCGCCGGAAGAGGAAAAACCCCCATCTCAGTTGCTTTATAAAAACGCTGTTTCAACCACAAGCAACCAAGGCGTGCCAGTCAATCGCCTGTTTACAGCGAGCTAGCACTATACGTGCGTCGGGACACACCCCCATCAATGAACAGGCTATTTAGACCTGTCATTGAATCCCCAAGGCGCCCAGGGGAACGACAAGAGGGGTGTGACACTCCCTAACTCCAACACTTCTGGAATAGAAAGAAGGAAGCATCAACAGTATGTATCCCAGTCTACACAGCCGGGGTAAAAAATGTTCACATTTTTACATCCCACCACCCTCCCATAGGAAAGAGACGGGGATCCCCAGAGAGACTTCCCACGCGAGCTGTACAGATTGAAAAGAATATATTGCACCTTGAGCCATGTAAAAAACTGGTTTTAGGGCCTCCGGGGAAGAGGCACCGAACCCATACACACTCAATAAACGAATTGAATCGAATATACATACAATAGAAAAGGACCCTTCTAGAGGGTCCACTCACTTTGACAATCTGAGGAGGAAGGCTCTGTACTCTGATGGAGGCTTCCTCACATGGAAGAAGGAGTCCGAACTCACAGAAGGCCTGAGTAGGCGCTTGGTGAGGAGGAGCCCTGACCACCCCCCCTGAAAACAGATCCATCACATGGACCTGAACAGCACACGGAAGTCCTACCAACAGAGACGCGCACGGTGACGTACTCTATGGCGGGGGAATTCCTGCGGTGCACACGCCCAATATACCAGGCCGTGGGACCAGGAACTCCCTCCCCCCCCCCCCCCCCCCCCCCCCCCCCCGTAACGTGCCGAACCGCCACGTGACGGGAACCTTGAAGGACAGGGGGTGTACCCCTGACCGACAGAACAATGGGGAGAGGAAAGGTTACCAGTTCACCCCTTTACGACCCCACACCCATGATACGACGTAACGACAAAAAGAGAATATGACACAGTCATAGTCAGCTCTATGAAGCGTTTCACAGCTCCACACAGCGCATGAGCTAACCTGCTATCTGATTTTTACTAAGGAAAAACACAGAATAGAGAGGGCTCTAAGAACCCCGGTCCAACATACACATGTGCTTCTGTGGCCAGTACAACCCAGTTGTAGGTCACATGACACACACAACCCATCATCACCTACAAAAAATGGCAAAAACACTCAACAGAGGAACGCCGTTTTTTTCACAATGAGAGAATACATCATTCTTGATTAGTATCGACCACAGGCCTTGCTAAGCACACATGACAGCAACCAAACCAATTTCCCTTTAGGAAATAAGTTTCTCCAGCAGATTTAGCACAACCTCAGCAATCAAGCTAAGAGTCACATCGTATCCCTACCACACAAAAGACACAATTAATGCACAACATGTCTGATAGGAGGTGATAAAGTCCCCAGGGAACCGGGGGGGAAAAACACAATCCTCCCATTTTACCCTCAATACGGCCAGTTAAAACAGGAAAACCTGTTAATGTGTGAACTCACTGTTCATTGTCATTACAGTCTGAGAAAGAACATTCTTTTACTCACTTGTCACCAAGCATAGCTTCATAGGTTAGTTGCCTTAGTAGTGAGTACACGGTACACATAAACACCATGATGTTTCTCACACAACAACCAGATCAATACATCACGATCTGCACGGAGAAGCTAACTGCCAGTGACAAAAACAGCTCACACACAACCCGCAACGTATCCCAAATGCATTGCAACAACACACGTTTTGGGAAAAAACACCGTTATTCACAATACATTTAGCAAAGTAAAACCAGAAGACGTGTTATGAGGTCTGGCCAACCCCGTACCTACCCGGAACGCAGATCAGCGAAGTGCAGTCACAAGACACCGTAGAACACAGCCGTCCTGTGTTGTTCGATCCGGGCAGCGTCGCCGCTCCACCAGTCGCTACAGTCCTCTTTGTTGACGCAATCCCCGTCTAGGCTCAGGCAGGGTCGACGAACATCCCCTGTCAAGGATGACGTCGCGGTCAAGAGTGTAAAACATGTTAAAATCAAAGCACGTTCAACAGAATAGCATCAAGCTAACGGCTGCTCCAACCGTTCGGGTGCTATTGCTTCCGCTCGCGAGACGCCGATCTAACGACGCACGCGATCAGAAGCGAGCTCCCGGCGGCGCGCGAGAAGCTAAGCTACCCCGCGCCAGGCCACTGACCGGCTAACCGTAAGCTATGAACATGTAAACAATGACATAACACTCACCCAGACAGGCCGCCGTTCTGAACCCTCCTCACTTTTTAAGAGAAAAGAGAAAACAAGACGTCAACACCGCTTCACAACGGTGACATTACCACGTCCGGCGGAATCAGCACAGTACCAACTGGCCTGTATAGCTGACTTTGAACATGAATCTGCCGCTATCGCACATTACATGCACATATCCCCTCGTGAAGGAATACTCTCATTTGGATATGAAAGATGGGGTCTTAACACGGTGACAGAGAGAATCCACTCGTCCAGAACACACAGGGATCACCAGTGTCAATGGTCGCGGCCCACTAGTTAAAACTATAATGGTCGCCAGACCAAGGCCTTCTGTCGCCTAGGCGGCTAAACAAAGGACCCTAGCCTGGGGCCGGTTTCCATAAACTTTGTCAAGTAGCCCCCATAGCACTAACAGACAAGTGGAGCCCGCCAGCAAACACTACTCACCCAACCTGGAACGCACCGCTCCTCACAACAGCGGCATGTCCGACAGTTCAGCTGTGGCCTGACAGGTTTCACCCCAACAAACACAGCAAGGAACTGCAGTTGAGAAGCATGCAGCGGCGTGCTCCCAATACGAAAACCGGTGGAGGGTTTTTAGAATGATCATCATCTTCTAGACACTCCAGTACGAAGACAATATCGCCGTATTTTCTCGAAAATAGTGAGAGAGAAAATAAAGATATGATGTCAACGTATCCTTGTTTCCCAAGCTGTTCCTAATCCAATTTCTTCCATCATGGTGTCAAGTGTGGGGATCTACCGAGGCACCTCTTCCTTGTGGTGAAAGCGAGAAGGAGGAGAGCAGGTGACCACACACCTGCTTATGAAGGTAAGCTGATGAGGGGTGTGGTCAGACTAATACTGGTATTAGAGGTACATTTGTGGTTTATTCAGTACGCGTGCACGTACGCGAGATAGTGCAGTAGCGATGCCAAGCTAAGCCACTAACGATACAGAACACTTATTTCCAAGGTGGTCCTCGATGGAAGACATAAAAACACAGCACATATAGCCTACTCAACTGCAAATTTTTGCTCAACTTAAAACGTTTATGCCTACTTATGTATTAGCCTACAGGGAAAAACACATTCACAACAGGCAGCAAAGTTTATTTTCAGCCAAGTATGGTAATAAGGTAACTATTAGGATATATATGTTATGGATTACTTACTCTTATACCTTATTACTATCTGTGGTAGCTCTAGTCTCCACCTACACAAATTGTTTTTGTGCTGTCCATTGAGCATGCACCTTCACGTGGTAGGCACATTAACTGTAGGTCAAACTCCCAAACAAACAAGCACACCATTGATTTAATTGCCATATAAATCACATACAAAGCTCTAACTATTACTCCTCTCTGAACATGAATATAAAACAAAAAGGTGATCTATTAACTATGTAAACTTTATGCAATATTCATCATTGATATTTGAATAGTTGAAATCTGTATGAACTGAGTAGTTAGTATCAAATGAAATAAGACGGAACAGCTCCATGCATTAATTTAATTTACAACTATTTGCTCATTACCAGTATGGTATTGTTTAAATTGTACAGCTTTTTGCACATCTTTGTCAGGGAATTCCAACAATTCTGGACCTGAATGTACCAGTTAATTGTAATCATCTCTCTCTCCTTATGTCTAGTCAAGCCAGGTTGTGGAGGAGAGAGACAGGGATGAACAGGCTATAGACTACTTTGCCCATCCTGAGCCTGCTATGATGCAGATGTTTTTACATCACCACCCAAAACAAGATTCAGCCAAGAGCAAGTGAGTACACTGGTCCACGGCACTTACTACCCAGCTTTGTAGTGGTTTGGGGGAATAGTACAGTAGGTACGCATAATTAAGGGGACTGCAAGGATGGTGTACTGGTGGGTGGTGTCCGACCGATTATGGTTGGCCGGTCTGGGCCAAAAATGCCAGGGCAGATTTTTGGTCCCAGTCCAGCCCTGGACAACACACACTATACACAGCAATATATAATAATACAGAATAATACACACTATACAGAACAATATACAACAATACACAATAATACACACTATACACAACAATACATGATAATACACAATAATACACAATAACTTTATGCTGTGCTCTGCTGGGGGGGCAGCATCACGGTCATTGACAAAAAACGTATAAATACAATTATTAAAAAGGCTGGCTCAGTGATTGGCCTCCCTCCTGATTCCTTGGAGATCATTATAGCCAAGCGAACTAGGACTAAATGGAACGCTATTCTATCTTTTGAAGGCCATCCTCTGTACAATGTATTTGATGCTCTGCGAAGCTCGTTTAGTGACTCAATGCTCTACTGAGCGATTGAGAAGGTCCTTTGTTCCTTCTGCGGTTAAATTATTTAATGAACAGTAGCCTACACCGCTAGCTCTGTGTTGAGAGGCTCTCTTCTTCTCTTCTTTTTACTGTTATGTAACTTGTACTGTATGTTATTGTTTCTTGTTTGTGTATTTGTACTCACTCTGGTTAAGAATAAACCATACCATACCAATAATACGCCAGATGATTTCCAAAAAAAAGTATTATTTTTTTTTTATGCAGTCAGGCCACTGAACTTAGAAGCAGGCCAGGCCAGTGTTTCTAGTTGCAGCAGCGCAATCAGGGCCGCCTGGGAGAAATGCGAGGCCCTGTGCGAGATTTAAACGCACAAAAGGTTAAAAAAAAATTATATATATTTTTTTCTTTTTTTTCATACAGTCAACATATTCTTAAATAATAGCGCTGCCCGAGGCGGGGCATGATACAGTCAACATATAGCAAGAGAGAGAGCGAGAGAGAGCTCCCGTTCTACAGTCAATATACAGTGTACAGAGAGAGAGAGAGAGAGACACATTGGAAATAAATTGAAATGCTATTTGGCCCTAAACAGAGAGTACACAGTGGCAGAATACCTGAGCACTGTGACTGAAGATCCGTGACTATGTACAGACTCAGCGAGCACAGCCTAGCCATCGAGAAAGGCCGCCATAGGCAGACTGTGTGTGTTAGAAAGAGAGAGAGAGAGAGAGAGCATGTGTGTTTGTCATGTGTGTGTGTGTGTGTTAGAGAGAGAGCATGTATGAGAGATCCAAAAGGACAAAGATCAACACTTAAATCCAAAGAGAGAGAGAGAGAGAGAGAGACACATTGGAAAGAAATTGAAATGCTATTTGGCCCTAAACAGAGAGTACACAGTGGCAGAATACCTGAGCACTGTGACTGAAGATCCTTGACTATGTACAGACTCAGCGAGCACAGCCTAGCCATCGAGAAAGGCCGCCATAGGCAGACTGTGTGTGTTAGAAAGAGAGAGAGAGAGCATGTGTGTTTGTCATGTGTGTGTGTGTTAGAGAGAGAGCATGTATGAGAGATCCAAAAGGACAAAGA
Source organism: Notolepis coatsorum (assembly GCF_963971535.1). Lineage (NCBI taxonomy): Eukaryota > Metazoa > Chordata > Actinopteri > Aulopiformes > Paralepididae > Notolepis > Notolepis coatsorum. The sequence goes on from NC_140177.1 coordinate 104,717,500, forward strand.
TCAACACTTAAATCCAAAGAGAAGAGGGTCTATACCAGAGAAACCAAAGCAGCAAGGAGCCAATGGCCGACATCAGCTAAATAGGCTAGCCAGGTACTGTGACACCAGGCCACACACAGCTTTGGCCAACGGCCCAACGCTACCCAAGCTACACAAACGACCAAGACATTCACACACAGCACATGTCGTATCTCCAAATGTTGTGAAGTAGCATATGTTTTGCCTGGAAAAAAACATCGTTATTAACAAAACATTCGGGAGGGGAAGGAAGGAAGAGTGGGGTAATGTCATGACATTTTGATTAATCTTACCTGCACCAAGGAACGCAGGGCGAAAGGCCGCAACACAGGTCTCCACGTTGACGAAAGGCCTCTCGCTAGCGGGACAAAAATAACCCCCTGCTATTCTCACGGCTAATGTCAATGGTCGTAGCACAAGCTAACAGCTAACTCAAGGCTAACTGATAGCATCAAACGAACGTTCCCAGCCGAGCACAGCCGGCAGCTAACGTCGACTCGTAGCTAAACAGCTAACTGGCTAACAGTTAGCTCAACCAGGCTATCGCTAACCATTAGCTAACGCAGAAGCAAGCTATGCGGCTACATTCATACAGGTGCTGACACCATGCCACACACCGTTAGCTACTAGTAGTACTACAACAGCTAGTCGGCCAGTTTAGCTCCAGAGAGAGAGAGAGAGAGAGAGAGTGATGTCCACGGCGGGAATAGAATAGAGTTAATAGAATAGGTTAAAAACTCACCAAACGTCCAAGAGGATGGAGACAACCGCGTGGAGTTGACTAAGTTCATCTGCCAAACGACCATCCTCTTCATCTTGGCTGTATGCGCTGTCTCTAGGTTAGCTAACGCTAGTTAGCCTTTAGCTAAGCTAGCTACTAGCCGACATCATCATGGCTATACCATGACAAGGCTCCGGCCATTTGTCCCGCCAGCGAGAGGCCTTTCGTCAACGTTCCTTGGTGACCGACCGACTGATAATGACCGACCTCTTTCTTCGTCTTGGCTGGCATAACTAAGCATAATAGTCAAAAGCTGCACGCGCGAAATAGTCAAACGCAGCTGACTCACGCCGGCGGCCGCGTACTACACATGATGTAAGTTTAACCACTCCCTTCGTTGAAACCAATAGTATGGCAAACTAGGCAAAATCTGCATATGGCTCGCTGATAACAAACTATCATTACACATGGGCAAAACAGAGTCCATTCTCTTCGGTTCAAATAACAAACTCAGCAAGACCGACGGCTTCTCAGTTACAGTGGGTGACAATATTGTCACAAGGAAAGAAGATATTACCTACCTGGGTTCCATCCTAGAGGCAAATCTTTCCTGTGACAAAATGGCATCCAATGTAATAAAAAAAGTCAACCAACGAACTTGATTCTTGTACCGGATCTCCTCACTGGTAAACAAGAATACCCTGAAGACTCTAGCAGGAGCACTCATTCAAGGGTACTACGACTATGCTTGCACCTCATGGTACCAAAGCACCTCAAAGGCGCTAAAAACAAAATTACAAACATCTCAAAACAAACTGGTCAGACTACTGCTTGACCTTACTCCTAGAACCCACCTCACCCCTGCCCACTTTGACAACCTAGGATGGCTTAGAGTAGACGACAGAGTACAGCAACTTGCAATGGGCCTGGTCTACAAGATACACTACACGACCAAGGTACCCATGACAGACTCCACGACGAGGTAAATAGAATAGAAGCGGCGAACGTTAACGCCGCCATTTTAGTGCTGGGTGATTTCAATAGCGCCAATCTGAGAAAGGTATTACCTGACTTCTATCAGCATGTGACTTGCAACACCAGAGGCGGTAACATCCTAGATCACTGTTACACGCAATTTAAAGGTGGCTACAAGGCTCATTCTGATAGTGGCTTTGGTAAATCAGATCACGCGTCCATTTTTCTTTCACCAAAGTACAAACAGAGAATCAAAAGTACTCCTGTAGTCTCGCGAGAGGTGCAGAAATGGGATTTGACGTCAGAGGAGACGCTCCAGGCTGCGTTTGACTGCACAGACTGGAACGTGTTCCGCGACACAGATAACATTAATGTCTACACGGAGACAGTGCTGGACTATGTTTGTACTTTGGTGGAAGAAACAATCCCCACTACCAAAATGAGAGTTTACCCAAATCAAAAACCCTGGGTAGACAAATCCGTCCGTGAAGCTCTGAGAGAGCGCACCAAAGCATACAACGACGGCCTAGTGGCAGGCAACATGAATGACCACAAGGTGGCGCGATACAACGTAAGGAGGACAGTGACAGAGGCCAAACGGCGCTACAGGGATAAAATTGAACTCCAGTTTGAACAAGCTGACTCTAGAGCTATGTGGCAGGGGCTCAAAACGATGACAGACTACAAAGGCGCCTCCCTCAAACTGAACAGTGACATCTCCTTAGCAAATGACCTCAATACCTTCTATGCGAGGTTTGATGCTGGTAATAACAACACCAGCCCACAAGCCACGGCAATGGGGGGGGGGGGGTCGGCTGCTGATGGAGACGCAGTGTTCAGGGTAACAGAGCATGAGGTGAGGCAAACCTTTAAAAAAGTGAATATCAGGAAGGCAGCAGGTCCGGACAGCATCCCCGGCCGCGTCCTAAAAGTCTGTGCCGACCAACTGGCCCCAGTATTCACTGACATATTTAACCTGTCCTTAGAACAGGCTGTCATCCCCACCTGCCTGAAGAAGTCCACTATTATCCCTGTACCCAAAAAATCCAAGCCTGCTTGCCTCAACGACTACCGCCCTGTAGCTCTCACCTCCATAGCCATGAAGTGCTTTGAGAAGCTAGTAAAGGGCTACATCTGCTCCTCCCTCCCCATCAACATGGACCCCCTGCAATTTGCATACCGCCCCAACAGGTCCACGGAGGACGCCATAGCCCATGTGCTGCACACAGCAGCATCACACCTGGACAAGAGGCAGGGGAACTATGTGAGAATGCTATTCATCGACTACAGCTCGGCATTCAATACCATAGTCCCCTCCATACTCATAGCCAAGCTCAGGGACCTGGGCTTGAACTATGACCTCTGCCAGTGGGTCTTGGACTTCCTGACTGGCAGACCCCAGGTGGTGAGAGCAGGCAACTGCACCTCCTCATCCATCACCCTCAACATAGGGGCCCCCCAGGGCTGTGTTCTGAGTCCCCTCCTCTACTCCCTGTACACACACGACTGTGTGGCTCAGTGGAGTAGCAATACAATCATCAAATTTGCTGACGACACAGTGGTGGTGGGCCTGATCTCTGCCAACGACGAGAGGGCCTACCTGGAAGAGGTCAAGGTCCTGGCGGGATGGTGCCAGGAAAACAGCCTCTCCCTGAACGTCAGCAAAACAAAGGAGACGATTGTGGACTTCAGGAGGTCGGGGGTCAAGGACTACAGCCCCCTCAGCATCGACGGGGCACCGGTTGAGAGAGTCAACAGCTTTAAGTACCTCAGAGCCTACATATCCGAGGACTTGACATGGACCACACACATTGACAGTGTTGTGAAGAAGGCACGACAACGCCTCTACTTCCTCAGGCGCCTAAGGAAGTTCCAAGTCAGTCAGAAGATCCTTAAGAACTTCTACTCATGTACAATAGAGAGCATCTTGACTGGCAACATCACCTCCTGGTTTGGGAATAGCACTGCACAAGACCGAAGCAGACTACAAAGAGTGACACGTTCAGCCGAACGCACAATTGGAGGGGGGCTCCCCACCCTCCAGAACATTTACAACAAGCGTTGCAAGGGCAAGGCTAAGAGAATCATTAAAGACTCCAGTCACCCGAACAACTGCCTCTTTGAACTGCTGCGGTCAGGCAAGCGATACCGGAGTCTCAAGGCGAGCACAGAAAGACTCAGAAGAAGCTTCTATCCCCAGGCCATCAGGCTGCTAAACGAACAATGAACACTACACAACAACAACCACCAAACGCACATAGCACACACATCCACACGCACACACTCACTTTAAACAAACACACTGTAGCACCCACTCCACACACTTTATAGCACACACCCACTTTAAACAAACACACTGTAGCACCCACTCCCCACACTTTATATTTATTGATGAAGGATTGCACTACAACTCGTACACCTTACTGTAAATTGTACCTAAAATTGTACCTCATCCCATTTCTGCTTTGCACTATATAGTACTGTACATTAGTACACTGCATAGTATTGTATATTATATGGTAACTCAGAACATTGTACATATGTCTATACCGAACACTGTGACCTCATTTCCTTCTTCTAAATTACATGCTATACTATGTTATTTGATACTATCTTGTCTAGCACAGTCTCTGGAGCGTAACAGTAAGAAGCATTTTGTATGAAAGTATTCTGTACTTCTGTATGACAACTATTAAAGAAACTTGAAACTTGAACTTGAAACTACATGACAAAATACTTCCCAAAGGTCAGTGAATACCACGATCACAACACCAGAGGGAGCTCCACAAATCATGTTAAACCCAGATTCGGCTCAAACAAGGGACTAAACACGTTTCGCAATTATGCCACATCAATGTGGAACGCCCTACCCAAAGCTGTAAAGGAATGTGAATCACTACCCACTTTCAAAAACACTCTCAAAAAACACCTAAGGGAGACTGCAACCCGAAACTGGCCCCTGTAAATGAACACAACCCCCTCCAATGTACAGTAAATTACCAAGTATGGTCTTGTCAATAATCCAATGTACAGTGTTGTTTGTACAGGTGTACAGTGTCCCCCACCCACCCCTCCTACCCAACCCCCCCCCCCCCCCCCCCCCCCACTCCTACCCAACCCCCCCCCCCCCCCACCCACCCATCCACCTCCAATGTACAGTCCCCCCCCACCCCCACCTACCCAATCCAATGTACAGTTTCTACGTCTAATGTATATACTCTTTTCTTTCTGGACTCTTTTTGTATCACAAACAGTACTGTAATTGCAAATCTGGTATGTCATAAATGTATAGATGTAGCAGTACTGTCTATCGGTATGTCATGTATGTCACATATGTTACGATGAATTGAAAATGGGGGACCCTGATGTAAACAAGACGAAAGTCTTTCTCTGGTCTGCATCCCCTTAACAATTGTATGTATTGAGCTGTACTGTACTGTACCCATTCTTCAATCTGTTAATAAAGTTTTCATTCATTCATCATTCATTCATTCATTCATTCATTCATTCATTCATTCATTCATTCATTCATTCATTCATTCATTCATTCATTCATTCATTCATGTCTGCTGCAGAGCCCCAGAGGCTGAGCTCCAATAGTGAGTATGTCACTGCAGACCCAGGAACAAGTCAGACACATTCTACAAACGTGTCTAATGTGAAATATATAAGCATATAAGCAAAACTAGATTTTAGGTCTGTGATGAAAAAGGGCCTCGCGGGAAGGGGGGCCTCGCAAAAAAATAAATAAAAAATAATTTTTTTTCTTTTTTTTTTCTTTTTTTTTCTTTTTTTTTTGCGAGGCCCCCCTTCCCGCGAGGCCCTGTGCGACCGCACTGCTCGCACACCCCCTGAGGCGGCCCTGAGCGCAATAGTTAGATAACAACCAGGAGATCACTGCAACTCACACAAGTTGGAGAACTATCTCTCTCTCTCTCTCTTGCTCTCACACACACACAAAGGGAGCCACATGTGATTGGTGGAGGCGGGACCCTTACAAAAAACTGTTGTTGCTAATCATTGACACATGCTACACTGTAAACCCGAATAAGTTTCCAGAACTTAAAAAAATTTAGGCCATACCATGCCTCAATTTTTTTAAGTTGATAAACTCAAATGTTTTCAGTTGGCTAAGACTTACAATTCTCAGTTAAGGCAACTCAAATATGGTCTGTTACTGTGACTTAAGGTTCTCAGTTAAGTCAAATCAAATATGGTCAGTTACTCTGACTTACAGTTCTCAAGTGGAGTCAACTCAAATATGTTCAGTTACTGTGACTTACAGTTCTCAGTTAAGGCAATTCAAATATATTCAGTTACTGTGACTTAAGGTTCTCAAGTGGTGTCTGTAGTATCTTAATAGAAGAGACCATGGTAGTGCTCAGTTGTGCTTTATTCACAGTTGGGTATTCATAAGGTAACAGTGAAACCG